>NC_056746.1:1451149101-1451449101 GCF_019279795.1 Protopterus annectens | reverse complement strand
TAACCATTAAGCACACATTATACACATTTTAAGACCAGAATATTTTTCTTATGGTAAAGCTTGTTATTTATACCCAGTTATTTAAGAGTATATTTAGGAGACCATCAGGTCCCATGGATGCTGTGTTTTTTGCTTTGGAGAGAGCAGTTCTCACTTGGGCGTTGGAGATGTTTGGGGGGCTGCAATTGCTTGGTATAGATATCTCTCCTTTTGGGGAGAAGTTTGCACTGAACCTGTCAGCCAGTATGTTGGCAATGTCTGTAGGATCAGTAATCTTCACATCATTTTGAACTAGTTCTGAGCATATCTGGGAGTTTCCTCCCAGGTTTCTAACATAGCTAAAGAAGGCCTTATGATTGTCTTTTGAGTCTTTAGCTATTTTTCTCTCAAAATTTGCTTTGGATGATTTTATGAGAGCTCTTAGTTTTTTACTTATAGTGATCAAGGGTGTCTTACCTTTTAAGGATTTTGCTCTATCTTCTAGTAGCTTCCTCCTTTTGTTGTAGAGTTTGTTTATGGCTGGGGTCCACCAGACTGGATGCTTGCCTTTGGTACAAAGAGTCTTTGTTTTGCTTGGGATTGCCTTATCCATGCAGTCCTGCAGGTGCTGGTAGAAGGCATTTGTAAGTGATTCAGCGGCTTGAGTACTGTTTTCCGCCGGCTCGGGGGCCTTAAAGGAGACCACACTAGTCTTTAGAAGTGTGAAGTCAGCTTTCGAGAAGTTCTTTACTGTGGTCTTTTTTATTTCAGGTGGGGGTGGGATGAGGACCTCCAGCGAGAATAGTTTGTGATCTGATCTCACCAGTGAGGGGTATACTTCGGGTGTTGAACATTGTGCTCCCATGTTCGTGATGATGAGATCAAGTATGTTTTCTCCTCTTGTGGGGATGGTGACTAGTTGTTCCATGGCATTTGAGTTTATGAATTCCAGGAACATTTGGGCTAGGGTGTTTGGGCTTGAGTAGTGTTCCCAGTCTATATCAGGGTAATTGAAGTCACCTAGTATGATGGTGTTTGGTGATACATCTATACCCTCTAGTGTTTTCAGGAAGGCCATGTGAGGTTCCTGAGTTTGTGAGGGTGGCCTGTAACATGCTACAATTTGCAGAGCAGTCTTGCCTATGGTTAATTGCACCTGGATGGTCTCCGATGCATCGTGCGTTGCCACCAGTCTTGAGGTGTGGGTGTCCTTGATGAATATGGATACCCCCCCTCCTTTCTTGGTATTGTCCGGATTTTGGGGCCGGAACGCATGATAAGAGGTAAAACCTGATAGTGCTGGGGTGCTCTCAGGAGCCTTGAACCAGGTTTCTGTCACTGCACAGACATCGATGTTCTCCATACTGAGAAGGGCCTCGAGTGCATGAATTTTGAGATTTAGACTTCTGGCATTGAGCAGCATTACCCTTAGTTTTTTTCCTTTTTTGTGTTCTAGGGTGGTAGGTTTAGAATTTGAGCCTTGCCTAAAAAGGCACTATGGGGGTGGCAAGAGCCTTTGCCAATATCCGGAATCCCAGGGGTGACAGGTGCAAGCCGACCCTTGCGAAGCAGCGTGGCTTGGCCAGCATGTCATCCCAGGCAGACAGACATTGGATCCCCTTTGAATGACACCAGAGTTTAAGCCAATTGTTAAAGCTGATCATCTTATCTCTGTATTGTGGCATCATTCTTGGTGAAGGTAGGATACTGCTCAAGGTCAGGGTCATACCTGCCTGGGCTACATAATCAGAGAGCTCCTCAATGTCTCTTTCATGTAGTCCAAGGAGGTACGTCTCAGGTCATTTACATCAGCGTGGACAATGACTGAGTCGATTTGTACCTGCTGTTGAGAGACCTGAGTGCTTGCGTTATGTGGCGGATTCTAGCGCCTGACAGGCAGCTTACTGTGACCTTCTCCTTACTCAGTCTGGTGAGCGGACGTCAGTGTGTCTGACTATCGAGTCACCAATGACTAGTGTGTCTGGCATTGTGTTTGGCCTTAAGGGCTGTGACTGTTTGACACTCTGACTGTGAGGTCTATGTGTTGCAGGTGTTGTGTTCTGAGGTGGTGGTTGTTTGGGTGTCTGCTTTGGTGGCCTCTGCTGTTTTGGTAGATTTTTGATCAGAGCCGCCGAGTATGTCTTTGTGTGTTTATGTGTATGATTTGAGGTTGTGATGGTACTATGTGAGACTGGGTCTATAGTGTGTGTGGTAACCTTCTCCTCCTGACTGGTCTTGCCAGTCCTATGTTGAGAGAGCTCAGCCTCCAGTTTGGCCGTATAGTTGCATCTCTCACATGTATTTGTGTTTTGTGGGAGGAGGAGAGGGTTGTCTGTGTACATGAGGCAATTGTAACATTGCCTCAATATTCCCAGGTTCACCAGCTGAGCAGGAGAGGACACTAGCAACTGATCCCTCGACATGCTAGAAGGACTAGACAAAAACTTTAAAAGAGATTCCGGGGACGTGGGTGACCGAGAAATGGGGTTTGCCTTTTGGGGTGCTATCTATAAGAGTGCCGTATCAAGGTAATAAGTACTGTAGGAGCAAGTGCTAGGTTTAACAGATAGAGAAAAGTCTACTTGGAGTCAAGTAGAGATGATCTTTTAGGTATTAGAGAAAGTGCTAGTAACAGGGATGCTTAAAGGTAAGATTGAAAAGAATGCACTCTGCAGTGTGCACTAGAGAAGTTAGATATGAAAGTAGGTAACTTGAGTTTTACCTGTTTAAAAAGTTAAGGTTTAGTGGAGAGTTACTATTTTTAAAACAGCAAGATGGACTGAAAGGGGTGGTTACTTTTGTATTTTGGTACTATGAAATACTGTAGGATGGCCAATAAATTTAAATAATTGAAGTGGTGGGATTTCAAAAGTGATGGTTTTGTGATTACTCACATAAGCCAGTGAAAGTAGAGAGAAATGAGATATATGGTCAGATTAACATAAGAGGCGGGCAACTAGAAAGACAGTGGTATTTAACAAGACAACTTAAATGGGTGGGAGGGAGGGAAAAACTTCTGCCTGACTCAGAACAGAGAGAGCTGTGGTCTCTTTTGAAGTTTTAATATGCTGTTAAAACAGAATGCAAGCAAAACACAAAGTAAAGAAAACAAACTACATTATTCAAAATATAGAAAAGCAATACAGAAATACAAAAAATAACAGCAAACTAACCTTTCCTTCACAGCAAAGTGTAGCAGAGTCTGGATGAGCCTTTCTGGTAAAGCTCTGAAATGTTTTAGTTTACTCCTTAAATATAAATTTTAGTTCCTAGCTCCACCCCCTCTGTTAACAAGTGATTAACCTTAAGTGACCTCTTCTGTCTTATGAATGAGTCCTTAATTAATCAGTTCTTATTTCTGCCTGACTCAGAACAGAGAGAGCTGTGGTCTCTTTTGAAGTTTTAATATGCTGTTAAAACAGAATGCAAGCAAAACACAAGGTAAAGAAAACAAACTACAGTATTCAAAATATAGAAAGGCAATACAGAAATACAAAAAATAACAGCAAACTAACCTTTCCTTCACAGCAAAGTGTAGCAGAGTCTGGATGAGCCTTTCTGGTAAAGCTCTGAAATGTTTTAGTTTACTCCTTAAATAGAAATTTTAGTTCCTAGCTCCACCCCCTCTGTTAACAAGTGATTAACCTTAAGTGACCTCTTCTGTCTTATGAATGAGTCCTTAATTAATCAGTTCTTATTTCTGCCTGACTCAGAACAGAGAGAGCTGTGGTCTCTTTTGAAGTTTTAATATGCTGTTAAAACAGAATGCAAGCAAAACACAAAGTAAAGAAAACAAACTACATTATTCAAAATATAGAAAAGCAATACAGAAATACAAAAAATAACAGCAAACTAACCTTTCCTTCACAGCAAAGTGTAGCAGAGTCTGGATGAGCCTTTCTGGTAAAGCTCTGAAATGTTTTAGTTTACTCCTTAAATAGAAATTTTAGTTCCTAGCTCCACCCCTCTGTTAACAAGTGATTAACCTTAAGTGACCTCTTCTGTCTTATGAATGAGTCCTTAATTAATCAGTTCTTATTTCTGCCTGACTCAGAACAGAGAGAGCTGTGGTCTCTTTTGAAGTTTTAATATGCTGTTAAAACAGAATGCAAGCAAAACACAAGGTAAAGAAAACAAACTACAGTATTCAAAATATAGAAAGGCAATACAGAAATACAAAAAATAACAGCAAACTAACCTTTCCTTCACAGCAAAGTGTAGCAGAGTCTGGATGAGCCTTTCTGGTAAAGCTCTGAAATGTTTTAGTTTACTCCTTAAATAGAAATTTTAGTTCCTAGCTCCACCCCCTCTGTTAACAAGTGATTAACCTTAAGTGACCTCTTCTGTCTTATGAATGAGTCCTTAATTAACCAGTTCTTATTTCTGCCTGACTCAGAACAGAGAGAGCTGTGGTCTCTTTTGAAGTTTTAATATGCTGTTAAAACAGAATGCAAGCAAAATACAAGGTAAAGAAAACAAACTACAGTACTCAAAATATAGAAAGGCAATACAGAAATACAAAAAATAACAGCAAACTAACCTTTCCTTCACAGCAAAGTGTAGCAGAGTCTGGATGAGCCTTTCTGGTAAAGCTCTGAAATGTTTTAGTTTACTCCTTAAATAGAAATTTTAGTTCCTAGCTCCACCCCCTCTGTTAACAAGTGATTAACCTTAAGTGACCTCTTCTGTCTTATGAATGAGTCCTTAATTAATCAGTTCTTATTTCTGCCTGACTCAGAACAGAGAGAGCTGTGGTCTCTTTTGAAGTTTTAATATGCGGTTAAAACAGAATGCAAGCAAAACACAAGGTAAAGAAAACAAACTACAGTATTCAAAATATAGAAAGGCAATACAGCAATACAAAAATAACAGCAAACTAACCTTTCCTTCACAGCAAAGTGTAGCAGAGTCTGGATGAGCCTTTCTGGTAAAGCTCTGAAATGTTTTAGTTTACTCCTTAAATAGAAATTTTAGTTCCTAGCTCCACCCCCTCTGTTAATAAGTGATTAACCTTAAGTGACCTCTTCTGTCTTATGAATGAGTCCTTAATTAATCAGTTCTTATTTCTGCCTGACTCAGAACAGAGAGAGCTGTGGTCTCTTTTGAAGTTTTAATATGCTGTTAAAACAGAATGCAAGCAAAACACAAGGTAAAGAAAACAAACTACAGTATTCAAAATATAAAAAGGCAATACAGAAATACAAAAAATAACAGCAAACTAACCTTTCCTTCACAGCAAAGTGTAGCAGAGTCTGGATGAGCCTTTCTGGTAAAGCTCTGAAATGTTTTAGTTTACTCCTTAAATAGAAATTTTAGTTCCTAGCTCCACCCCCTCTGTTAACAAGTGATCAACCTTAAGTGACCTCTTCTGTCTTATGAATGAGTCCTTAATTAATCAGTTCTTATTTCTGCCTGACTCAGAACAGAGAGAGCTGTGGTCTCTTTTGAAGTTTTAATATGCTGTTAAAACAGAATGCAAGCAAAACACAAGGTAAAGAAAACAAACTACAGTATTCAAAATATAGAAAGGCAATACAGAAATACAAAAAATAACAGCAAACTAACCTTTCCTTCACAGCAAAGTGTAGCAGAGTCTGGATGAGCCTTTCTGGTATAAAATTTCGGATGAGGTATCCAAACACACTCTCCTAAATATAAATAAAGACATAGGGAATTTGCAGACTTTGGATCCATCCCAGTTTGGCTTTGTCAAAGGCAGATCATGCCTTCTAAACTTGGTTGACTTTTTCGAAACAGTCACCAAAGCCATTGATGAGGGAAAGGCAGTCCATACAGCCTACCTCGATCTGGCGAAGGCCTTCGATACAATACCCCACTCGGGTATCATTGAAAAACTCATCAGCTTAAATGTTAACCCATACATCACAAGATGGGTTGCAAACTGGCTGAGTGACAGAACCCACAGGGTCAGAGTTGCTGGCGCCATGTCAGACTCAAAGCCTGTCACAAGTGGTGTACCACAGGGCTCAGTCCTGGGCCCACTCTTGTTTGGCATCTACTTTTCCAAGTACAAGCAAACACAGGAGGGTTATGGCTGACAAAGTTTGCAGATGACTGCAAACTGGGCGCCATAGTAGAAAACACATCTGACACAGATATCCTTCAGAAGGGTCTCACAGAAATGGATAACTGGTGCCAGAGCCATGGCCTAAAGTTAAATGCCAAAAAATGCATAGTCATACCCTTTGGGAAAAACAAGGTTACCCCTAGCTACCAAATAGGTGGCAATCCACTGAGCACAGAAGAAGTTATCAGGGACCTGGGGACCCAGGTTGATAGTAGTCTGTCATTCGACACCCATGTAGCTAAAGTAGTTAGGAAGACTTTCTACATTGCCCACCTTATCATGAAGGGATTTTCATCTAGATCAAGGGAGGTCATAGTCTCCCTATACTCATCACTCATCAGACCAATGATTGAGTACAATGCCCCATTCGAATGTATCTGACCCGACACTTGCAGCAGCTGGAGAGGCCACAAAGTTCCTCACCAAAAGGATAAAGGGTCTCAAACATCTGTCCTATGCTGCCCGACTGAAAGAACTCCAGCTCTATTCAGTCGCCACCGCTTGCTCAGAGGTGACCTTTGCCTAACATACAAGGCCATGTCAAACCCAGATTTGATGAATATGCTTCACCTCAAAAATCTAGATCCGTCAGAGCCACAAGGGCGGAGACTTAAACCTCGACACGGCTATTAATAGGACGTGCTGGAGGGATAGATTCATCACCCAAAGACTCCCTATGCTGTGGAATAAAATCCCGGTGTATGTGAGGCAGAGCACCTCGCTGGCCTTGTTCAAGAGAAATCTTGACCAATGGATGGGAGATCGCAGATATACCCCAGGGATTACCTCAGTGTCACTGCTCGACAGAGGCACAGCAAAATAATGGGTATAGTTCCCCATACTAAAGGGGTGGCGTAAGCCACAAAACTATGGGCTAGGCTTGTAAATGCCCTCGGGCAGATAGCCTAGTATGAACCTATGAACCTATGAACCTATAAAGAAATGTAAGGTCACTAACTGTAGGTCAATGTACTTACTTTATAAAAGAAGAATTACTTATTTTGTAGCGAGGTCAGGAAGGACCTTAAACAATTTTAAAAAGATATCCTTTGCTTCTTGTGGTTTTGTAACAGTATAGCTTCTGTCATTAAAACTGAAGGAGAGTGTGTTTGGATACCTTATCCGAAATTTTATGCCCCTTTTTATCAGATCTGCACAATATGGTGATAACTTTTGTCTGTTCATTTTTATTTGTGGAGGTAAATCCTGTGCAAAAGTCAGCTTATGATTATTCCATATGAGATGTGTTTTACTTTTGGCTGCTTCTAAGATACTTTGAGTGTCTTGGTAGTTTAGTAATCTTGTGTAGATAATCCGAGGTGAAGTAGATTATTGTCTAGCACGCAGGGCTCTATGCGCTCTTTCAACAATTAAGATATTAGTGGTTGTCTCAGAGTTAAGTAATGCTTTGAATATTTGTTTAGTCACTGAAATTAAATTCTGATTATCATAAGATTCAGGTAGTCCTCTAATTATTATGTTATTTCTGCGAGACCTTGCTTCTAAGTCCAGTAATTTGGCTTGTATTTCTGTAAAAAGTGTATCCTTGGATTTTAAGTCACGTTCAATAGAGTCTGCTCTTATTTCCAAATCTAGATTTTTATTTTCAAGTAAGTCCATTCTATCATTTATCTGCTTTAGAGTTTTACCAAAATCTGTCAGTTGTTCAGAGAAACCCTGAATAGCACTTTGAATGGGCTGTAATGCCATCTTCAAATCTTCTAAATAAAAATTAGAGTCACTTTTATCTTTAGCACTTACTTTAATGTTCTCAGTAGATTGTTTGGTGGTTCTTAATCTCTAAGATCTGGTGTCTTTCTCTGGAGAAAGCATAGAGGAGAATTTGGCCTTGGTTATCTGCGTCTCCATGGAGTCAGAGTTTCCAGCCATGCCCAGAAAAGAGGTGTGAAAACAGGAATTCTGACACAGAAAGGAGCTTCTAGAGTGCACGTGCCCAAAGACTGTTGAGGCCAAAAGTACTCTGAAGTAAATTAACATAAAAATTGCACTCTTTCGAAAAATAAATAGTCCCAGAATGTAGAAGATGTATCAGAGATACTTTCTGTATAAAAAACTGTGGAGAAATTTCGCTTAAAAGTTGTTAAAAATTGCAGGTATTTCCAATACTGTGAGGAGCTCAGTGAATAGGGAGCAGTCTAGCCGGTGACCATCTTGGAATCCCTGTCAAAGGAACTTCACAACTGAATTACACTCAAGTTGTAAAAACCACAAAAGAAGAGAGACCTTCAGATGAAACCAGTTGCACTGACTGCATAGTATCCCTGATAATTCCTGTTGCAATAGTAAGAGTAGGAACTAACTGAGATAGGCATTCTACCTGCCCTTCTAAAATCTGGAAACTACTGTTTCAGTAATACGTGACTCATATACCAACACATCACTTGTCAGCTGCTTTATTTTTCATTTTTCATTCTAAATTCTGGAAGCCTCTATTTTAGTAATCCCAGACTTGCATACCAAGACATATCTCCTGTTAGCTGCCTTATTTTCCATTTTAAAAGCTATAAAGCACAAATTTACAACTTTGAAATATAATTTATTACATATGCTGGCAAAATACTACTTAATGTAGCAGAGCATAGAAGAATAATAGTTTTATCTACCCAGTTCAACTACCAAACCATCCTAATTATTTTAAGTTCAACCACCAAACAATCCTAATTATTTTAATCTGTCTCTCTCTCTCTCTCTCTCTCTCTCTCTCTCTCTCGCTCTCTCTCTCTCAATGTAATGATAATATCCTTGACAATTTCTGCTTCAGAAGTAAGACAATCTCTCTACCAAGGGATCTTCTACTGCTGAATTCAGTTAAATCCAAAACCGCTGAAATATCGTGTTTCTCCTCACTTCTACATCAGTGTGTTCTGTACTTTAGTGTTGAATCTGCTGAAAGAACATACCCACCCCTCCCATAGGCCTTATATTCTTTTATATATATATATATATATATATATCTATATATATGTATATATATATATATATATATATATATATATATATATATATATATGTATGTGTGTGTGTCAGCTACTTGGAGAGGGACATGAAGCACTGGTTGGACAGAGAGGGTAATGGAGGTTTTAGCTTGCCAGCTAGGTTGAGATCTGGACCCTAGAGCTGTGCCAGTGGGGAGTCTTATTGGGGACCTGGGGGAGCAAGGGAGCAACCAGCCCCAGACTGACTGTGATCTCTGTGTGCACTTAAGGGAAATTGTACTTTGCTGTGTGTATTTGTTATCCTTTCCTCTTATATGAGATGTCCTCTCTAGTGTTAGAGTTGAAGATTGAGGCTTCTTAATTGCTAGGCCAGGGCATGGGCATCATATGTAGCTTGCAGTGGTAGGATCCACTTCACATTTGTGGTGGCGGTGGATATCCACATCACATATTAATTAGTTGGCAAATACTAATTGGCTTGTAGTGGTGTGGATAGAGTGAATCCTGTAGATTATGTGCAGTGATCTCTGAAGGTGTTTTGTACTCTAAATCAGCCACGCAGTGAATATTCAGAGTTCAGATCACAATTGTTTTATTTCTTTTGTTAGCTTAGTTAGTAAGGGTGAGCAGGCAGCATGTTAGCAGAGGAGTATGGAAAGCTAACAAGGAGCCAGCTGGTGGAGATGTGCCAGGCTAGGGGACTGGTGCATGGAAACCTGACTAAGGCAGACCTGATTGCAGCCTTGGTTACAGCTGCATCAGAAAACAGCATTCAGGAGGACAAGCAGCCTGGCAGTGGAGATATAATAACCTTGGAAAATGGACAGCTCAACCTTTCTATGAAGGACAATTAGACTGGCAGTGGAGATGCAGTATCCTCGGAGAATGGACAGATCAACCTTTCTGCAGTGGACTTAAAAATCCAGCTGGAGCTAAAGAGACTTGAGTTGGAGGCCAGGCATTTGGAGATAGAGGCTGAGGATAAACAGCATCAGAGGAGGCATGAGAGGGAAATGCTGACTCTTTGCCAGAGTCATGGAGGTAATGGGGAAGGGAGTAACTGGACCCCAGAAGCAAAACAGGTCAGTAAATTTCTTCTGCAATTTAAAGAGGGGGATAATTTTGATAGTTTCATTCATATGTTTGAGAGGGTATGCAAACAGTATAGTGTAGACCAAAGGCTCTAGGTAAGGTTCCTGATGCCCTTACTCCATGGTAAAGCTGTAAATGCAATGGCTAAAATGTCTGACATTGCATGTTTTGATTATACTGCTGTAAAAAAATGTCTTTTAGAATGTTTTAAGCTAAGCCTCAGTAAGAAGCTGAGATCCCTTATAAGATCCTCCAAAGCTAGCTAAGAAAACAAAATCGCCACTAATTCTAAGGCAACCACAAAGCATTCCATAGCTGTGTCAAGAATCGGGATGGCAACACCCAGATTTGCTCTGAGTTACAGCACAATGGCACGAAAATTACAGAACCAACTGATATTGCCAACATCCTGGCAGATAGGTTCAGTGCTAACTTTACTTGCCCCCCCCCCCACCTCCTAAAGGGCCCATATCTATACAGGAAGAATGCAGAGTCCCTGTAATCACAACTATGCAGGTAAAAGCTGCACTCTCTAAAGCCATAAACATAGCATCCATGGGACGGACAACATCCCAGGCTGCATTTTACACGAACTTCAGAATGAACTGGCTCCCTACTTAAGCACCATGTTCAATAATAGCCTTGCATCAGGCTTTGTGCCCACTGAATGGTGCACAGCAACAATTATCCCACTCCACAAGGGGGGAGCCACCACTGATCCCGGGAACTATCGACCTATTAGCCTGACGAGCCTGGTCTGCAAGGCCATCAAATGTATCATCATGGAACTCATAAACAAAGACATTGGTAACCTCCAAACTCTGGATCCCACCCAGTCCAGGTTTGTGAAAGGCAGATCATGCCTCCTGAACCTGATTGACTTCTTTGAGGCAGTCACCAAAGCCGTAGATGAGGGTAAGGTGGTTCACACAGCCTATCCTGACCTCGCCAAGGCTTTCGACACCATCCCCCATTCTGGAATTATAGCTAAACTCACTAAACTAGGTATAAATCCCTATGTTAAGAACAAAAATTGACCCGCACAGCATAGGACCCGGGTATAATAGTAAAACAATTGAAAATATCAATGGTGTAGTAGATGAACACAACTTGGTGCCACTAAAACTTTTTTTATCAAAAAACACAGCTTTATTCCAATCAAACGTTCAATCAATCAATCCCTATGTTACAAGATGGGTTGCCAACTGGTTCAGTGACAGAACCCACACTGTAAAAGTTGGAGACTCCAAATCTGACCTCAAAGCAGTGACAAGTGGAGTACCACAGGGTTCCGTCCTGGGACCTCTCCTGTTTTGTATCTACTTCTCTGAAGTACAGGCTAACACAGAAGGCCTCTAGCTAATGAAGTTTGCAGATGACTACAAACTAGGAGCCATAGTCAAGACTCCAAATGATGTGGACATCCTACAGAAGGGCCTTGCTGAGACAGATGCTTGGTGTCAGAGCCATGGCCTCAAGCTTAATGCCAAAAAGTGCAGTGTCATCCCCTTTGGTAAAAACTCTGTACCCATGAATTACCACATAGGCAGCAATCTACTTAACACCGAATGTGTGATAAGAGAACTTGAGACCCAGGTGGAAAGTAGTCTCTCCTTTGATAGTCACATCACCACAGTAGTCAGGAAGTCCTTCTATGTGGCACACCTCATCATAAAAGGGTTCTCATCCAGGAAAAAAGAGGTCATTGTTCCCCTCTACTCGACATTCATTAGACCCATTATAGAGTACAACGCCCCTTTTGGAATGTACCTCACAAGACATCTGCAGCAGCTGGAGAGGCCACAGAAGTACCTCAAAAAGCGGATAACTGGCCTCAAACAAATGCCCTACACTGACTGCCTCAAAAAACTCCAGCTTTACTCTGTTGCATATTGCCTACTCCGAGGTGATCTCTGCCTAACATATAAAGCTATGTCAAACCCAGAGCTGTTGGACATGCTACACCTAAAGAAATCCCAGTCCCTCCAAGCTACACGCTCTAGGGACCTAAACCTTGTCACCACAATAAACAGGACATGCTGGAGGGATAGATTCCTGTCCCAGAGACTTCCCATACTCTGGAACAGGCTACCCATCTATGTAAAGCAAAGTTCTTCATTAGCACTCTTCAAGAAAAATCTTGATGAGTGGATGGGAAATAGAAAATACACTCTTGGGATCACTTCTGTGTTTCTGCTAGACAGTGGCACAGGAAAATAACTTTCTTGGGTGGCGTAAGCCAGGGAACCTTGTTGGCTAGGCTTACATAGGTCCTTGGGCTGATAGCCTAGAACTTACTTATGAACCTATGAACCTAACACCTAAAATGTATAGGAAAACATTTTGTAAGCATAGACGCAAGGGAGATGAAAGTGTGTGTGAATATGTTGCTGAACTGAACACTTATTTTCATAGCTGAGTGAGTGGATGTCAGGTCACCACTTTTGAAAGGCTGGCAGACCTTTTGGTGAGGGCACAAGCCCTTAGCACTTTTCCTGAGGACATGAGGATCTGGTTAGCTGAGAGACAATGTGCTACTTCAGATGAGTTGGGGAAGAAGGGAGACCTATACCTGGCCAGCAGGCAGCCCTGCACAGGATGGGGACACCCAGTACTGCTCATGGATCTAAAGGAACCCATGGTAGGCAGCATAGACTGTCACAACAGAATCTGCCAGTAGAAGGGCAAGCCACTATTCCAGGTAAATGTCCAGGAGCTAGGGTTAAATGTTTTGAATGCAACCAGTGGAGTCATGTGGCATACAGCTGTCCATGCAAGCAAGGTGGGGAACCAAAGGTGAGGGAGTCAGTAAGTGGGAAAGACAAAATGCCAATAGTAGGTTGTCTTGAGACAACAGGGGTACTAAACTACCATCCTGCAGATGTACTGAGAGGGGAGGATTTGGGTGAGGCAGTACCATGTACGTATGAAGTTACACGCAGTGAGGCTAGGAGACAAGCATATGGGTCTGGTAGCCTGGGGGAAACCCAGACAGACTGCATACTTGCAGCCAGGACTAGTGAGGTGGTTACTTCAGGGATTGAGCTACACTGTAGCAGTGAGACAGAAGGTGAGCCACAGCTGCTTGTGGGTACTAATGCTCCCTTAGACAGGGTAACTGCAAAGGTAGGGGTGAGTAATAGTACCCAGGCTGACAGTGAGGCACCACTGTCAGAGGATGCCAGACTTCCTGTGGAAGGGGAGCTGGGAAGGGTTACAAGGAGAGAGTTGAGACAGGCTCAGCTCTCAGACCCTACATTGCAAAGCCTGAGGCAGGTAGCTAGGGAGGCACCTGATTCTCAAGAAAAGGAATCTGTATACTGGGACAAAGGGTTACTGTACAGAGAGTGGACCCCTGAGGGAGGGCTAAAAGGTGAGAGAGTATAGCAGTTGGTAGTGCCTAGAGCCTACTGTCTGGTGCTTCTAGCCATAGCCCATGATATTCCCTTTGCAGCTCATAAGGGCATAAAACATACAAAGAGGTGTATTATGCAAAACTTCTATTGGCCTGGAATTTCCAGAGATCCAGAGATGTAACAGGGTACTGCAGGACCTGTGAGCTGTGCCAAAAAGTAGGCAAAGCAGGAGACAAGATGAGAGTTTCTTTGATGCCTTTGCCTGTGATTGAGGAGCCATTTCAGAGGGTAAGTATGGATATTGTGGGTCCTCTGAGTACCTCAAATTCCACAGGGAAAAAGTATATCCTAGTGGTAGTGGATTATGCTACACAATACCCTGAGGCAGTGGCTTTGTCCTCCATTGAGACAGAAAAGGTGGCAAATGCTTTGTTAGAGATTTTCAACAGGATGGGTTTCCCAAAAGAAATACTGTCTGACAGAGGTGCTGATTTCATGTCAGACCTGCTGACTTGTCTGTGGAAGTCCTGTGGGATGAAGCACATGAAGACCACCCCCTACCATCCCCAGACTAATGGTCTTGTTGAGAGGTTAAACTCAACAATCAAGTCCATGCTACAAGAATTTGCAGATCAGTTTAAGAGGCAGTGGGACAAATATTTGCCACATCTGTTATTTGCTTACAGAGAGGTTCCCCAGGAATCCACAGGTTTTTCACCCTTTGAGTTGCTGTATGGGCATTGGGTGAGGGGACCTCTAGATTTAATTTGAAATGAGTGGGAAGGTGGGTGTGACTCTCACAAGGAGTCTGTTGCCACATATGTCCTAAACCTCAGGACAAGGTTCAGGGGCTTGGCCCAGGAGAACCTGGCAGAAGCCCAAAAACAGAAAAAGGTGTGGTATGACATGAATGCTCGAGCTAGAGAGTATGCTGTGGGGCAGCAGGTAATGGTTCTCATTCCTGTCAGACACAACAAGCTGCAAGCAGCTTGGGAGGGTCCCTACAAGGTGGTAAGAAAGGTAAGTGATGTTAACTACATGGTGGAACTGTTAGGCAGATGGCAGGGGTACAAATTGTATCATGTTAACTTGATGAAACCTTTCCATGATAGGGAGGCCCTTGTGCTGAGAATTTGCAATGCATTGCAGGAGGAGTCTGAGGGAGATCTGGGGACTGATCTCCTCTGTGAGGCTCGGGCTGACACGTTGGTAGAAGGGGTAGCAATGTCCCAGCAGCTATCTCCCACCCAGGTTCGAGAAATCCAAGCAGTGTTGCGGGAATTTGGGGACATGTTCACTGGAAAACCAGGGTGAACCCACCTGGTGCAGCACCAGGTAGATACAGGACCCCAAAGGCCTATCAGGCAGGCCCCTTATAGGGTGCCTGAGAGAGTCAAACAGACTCTGAGGGAAGAGGTACAGGAGATGTTGGAACTAGGGGTGATTCAAGAGTCCAACAGTTCCTGGGCCTCCCCAGTGGTGCTGGTGCCAAAGAAGGATGACAGCACCAGGTTCTGTGTGGATTACAGGAAATGAAATAGTCACACAGAGTCAGATGCTTACCCCATGCCTAGAACAGATGAGGCCCTAGAGCAGCTGGGTGGGGCTAAGTATCTTACAACCATTGATCTTACCAAGGGTTACTGGCAGGTGCCCTTGACTCCCAGTGCTAGACAGAAGTCAGCCTTTGTGACTCCTTTTGGCTTGTATGAGTTCACAAATATGCCCTTTGGAATGAAGAATGCTGCAGCAACTTTCCAGAGGCTGGTAGGTAATATCCTAGCAGGAGCAGAAGGGTTTGCCCTTGCTTACCTAGATGATATTGCCATCTACAGCCATTCCTGGCCAGAGTACCTTCAGCATGTCAGGGAGGTGCTGGGCAGACTACAGAGGGCAGGGTGGACCATTAAACTGAGCAGATGTTAGGTGTGTATGGCAGAGGTCTCCTACCTGGGACATAGAGTGGGGAGTGGTAAGATAAGGCCAGAACCTGCCAAAGTGGAAGCCATTAAGGCATGGCCTGCATCTGTTACTAAAAAGCAAGTGAGGGCATTTTTAGGTACAGAGAGTTTGACCCTAGTTATAGTACCATAGCTGCTCCCCTCACAGACCTAACAAGGAAGAACAGGCCAAATAAGGTAGTGTGGACCCCAGCATGTGAGCAGGCATTCCAGAAGCTTAAAGAAGCTTTGGGAGGACCCCCGGTGTTAGCCGGTCCAGATTACAGCAAATAATTTGTTGTGCAAGTGGATGCTTTGAACTATGGGGTGGGGGCTGTACTTAGCCAGATTTCTTCAGATAGAGAAGAGCACCCAGTGGTTTATCTCAGTCATAGGCTCCAAACCAGGGAGGAATGCTATGCAGCTGTAGAAAAGGAATGTCTAGCCATAGTATGGCCACTGCAGAAACTTCAGCCTTATCTGTATGGAAGAAAATTCACTATTATTACAGATCACAACCCCCTAACATGGTTAGACAGAGCCAGCCAGTAAAATGCCAAGTTGCTAAGATGGAGCCTGGGGTTGCAAGCATATATGTCAGTGCAGCACTGCAGTGGGATTAGCAATGCCAATGTAGATGGGCTCTCAAGACAGGGAATGGGATGAGGTACAATCAGATAGACTTAACCCTCTCAAGTGACATTTCTCAAGGGTCACTTGAAAAACTAGCTTGAGTTCTCCAGGGGGGGGGGGGGAGATGTGAAGTTTGGGGATGATGGGTGAAGGCTGTCAGCCCAGCCAAATAGAATTTGATACATAATTCTGGCATTTGTAAATATAAATGTAAAATACAGGCTTGTTTCTTAATTGAAATAAAACACTGTAAAATGTTGAACTTCAAGATTGTAGCAACATTGCCATCTTCTGTAAGGAATCCTAAGTCAAGCATTTCAAATCTTTCCTTGAAATTAAAATTATTTCATCACTGCCTTTGATGTTTTACAATTCGGCTCCGGTCCGACTAGATGAAGGCTTCCTGCCTATTGTTTTAAGGCTAAAGTTAATGACCAGAATTTACATGTGGAATGTCCTTTATTGCTCTAAGTGTAAAAGAATGTAAATGCAGTTAATGTGTAGTGTGGGAACTCCAGGAAGGGTGAAAACGATGATATAATGTTTATCAGAACTGTAGTTTCAATTTAAACAGTGAGAACCAGAGATTTGTAAGCATTTTGCCTTGACTATTCAACTCAGCACTGCCTTGCTCTATGTAAGTAAGTTATCTTAGAAGTGTGTTTTCTTGTAGAAATAGCTAGGACTATAAAGATTAGACTAAGAGTTTTCTGTTATGTCAGAACTGTACTACTGAATTATTTTAAGTTTCTGTGTGATCTCTGAACTCTTGAATAGCACTGCTGTGTAGTAGTATTGTCTTGTGTTTTTAGTATTTATTATTAATTATTTTAAAAACCTTTTACCTGTGGCTGGTTTGTGTAGAGATTAGTTAGTTCTAGAGTACATTGCATATTTATAGAGTTTATTGTACAAGGCCACTTTATTAAGCCTTTACTGATTAGTCACACTTACCATTGCCCACCTGATCATGAAGAGTTTCACATCTAGATCAAGGGAGTCATCGTTCCCCTGTACTCATCACTCATCAGACCAATGATTGAGTACAATGCCCCATTCGGAATGTATCTGACCCGACACCCGTAGCAATTGGAAAGGCCCCAAACGTTCCTCACCAAAAGGATAAAGGGTCTCAAAAATATGTCTTATGCTGCCCGACTGAAGGAACTCCAGCTCTATTCAGTCGCTTACCGTCTGCTCAGAGGTGACCTGTGCCTGACATACAAGGCCATGTCCAACCCGGATTTAATGAACATGCTTCACCTCAAAAAATCTAAATCCATCAGAACTACAAGGGCAAGAGACTTAAACCTCGACACGGCTATTAATAGGACATGCTGGAGGGACAGATTCATCACCCAGAGACTCCCTATGCTGTGGAACAAAATCCCAGTTCATGTGAGGCAGAGCACCTCGCTGGCCTTGTTCAAGAGAAATCTTGACCAATGGATGGGAGATCGCAGGTATACCCCAGGGATAACCTCAGTGTCACTGCTTGACAGAGGCACAGCAAAATAATGGGCATAGTATCCTTCAAACTAAAGGGGTGGCAAAAGCCACAAAACTCTGGTCTAGGCTTATAAATGCCCTAGGGCAGATAGCCTAGTATGAACCTATGAACCTATGAACCAATTGGATAAAAATATTGCACAGTAATAAGTGGACACCCTTTTAAGGGCCTTTGGGTAGCTGATAATTATTAGCTGGTGGTGGCAGTAATTACTGCCATATAGTCTGGGTAAAGGGGCACAGCTGGAGAATCTGTGTCAGCCTTTCCCAGAAGTGTCTGTGAAGTGTATAAATACTTATCTCAAAGTGTGTGTGTTTGTGTGTGTTTGTGTGTGTGTGTGTGTGTGTGTGTGTGTGTGTGTGTGTGTGTGTGTGTGTGTGTGTGTGTGTGTGTGTGTGTGTCAGCTACTTGGGCAGGGACATGAAGCACTGGTTGGACAGAGAGGGTAATGGACGTTTTAGCTTGCCAGCTAGGCTGAGATCTGGACCCAATAGATGTGCCAGTGGGCAGTCTTATTGGGGACCTGGGGGAGCAAGGGAGCAACCAGCCCCAGACTGACTGTGATCTCTGTGTGCACTTAAGGGAAATTGTACTTTACTGTGTGTATTTGTTATCCTTTCCTCTTATATGAGACTCTAGTGTAAGTGGTGAGGATTGAGGATCCTTGATTGCTGGGCCAGGGCACGGGCTTCACAAGAATATTTATGCAGTGCATTGAATGTTGTGATTATGTTCCAGTAACAACAATAAAACAAACTAGTTAAGCATTTCTGTCAGGATTTAATGACTTGAGCGAGACCAGTCTTTACAACTGTTAATCACTCCCTAAGCACTGGTAAGATTGGGTCTCACTGTAGGCACTAATACCTGATAGTACCAGCCAGGAAACAACAGTGGCAGAATTTAAAACATCTTTGTTTCTGCCTGCTGTCTATATCAGTAATCTGTCCTTGACTTTATATCAGAATATTTCACTGACACAAGATGTGTGTTGCTGTCTGTTTGACAGCACTTCCTAAGTGCTTTTTGGCTTTGAAAGCCATCAGAACACTTTATGCTTCTTTTCTTTTCCTCCATAAATAGTACTTCATGAAGCAGATCCTAATCTACCATTACATTTTCTCAAAATGGTTGCCAAGATTCACTTCTCAAGCTTCTGTTTCTTGAAGATATTTTCTTGGCATTTATGCCTGAAACACCTATTGTAACCCTCTCTTAATAATATATGTATATACATCTAAACAAATAATGACAGATTAACATTCCTGATTGTTTAAGCACAGTTTATTTAATAGATTCATAGGTGTTTACTAGGTAATGACCACAAGGGCCTTTTTAAGCCTAGCCATGCATCCCAAATCTCTGACAAGTTCTGATACCCTTGATAAGTGGAAGCATGGGCCTGGGAGATGAACCATTTACAGGTTACCTGTTTGCATTAGAGACATAGGTGCCAAACGAGGGATGAATTTCCGGTTTCCCATCGAATTGTCCAAGTTGCACTTGAAATGGGTTAGGGAGTAACTCTGCTTCACATGGATGGGGGGCCTGTTCCATGGACGGGGTGGTCTCTGGGATACATACCTATCTTTCCAGCAGGTCCTATTTATATCACAGGCAAGGTTTATGTGTTTAGAATGGGTAATTCTGCTACTATTTGTTTTGTGGATATGCAGAAGGTCCATCAGAGTGGGATCTGAAAATGCCCTGTATGCCAGGCATACATCTTCCCTCAAAAGCCTGTAGGAGACAGAATACAGGGAAAGGGCTTTGAGGAGGTCTGCATATGACATATTACTTACACCCTGTATTCTTTTAGTGAGGAACCTCTGTGGAAGTTCCAGTTGTTGGATATGCCTGGTTAGGTACATACCAAAGGGGCATTTTACTCAATGATAGGTCTGATGAATGTCGAATACAGTGGAACAATGACTTCCTTGGACTTGGATGCCATACCTTTGTTTATAAGTTGCGCAACATAGAATGATTTGTTCACCACTTTAGACACGTGATGATCAAAGGCTAGATTACCATCTATGTGTGTCCCTTAGTCCCTGACAACTGGGTCAACTCTAAGGGGTGTGTTGTTAATATGATAGTTGCCAGGGATGGATGACTTCCCAAAGGATACTATTATTCATTTCTTGGCATTTAGTTTTAACTCATGGCTCTGACACTAGTTGTTTATCTGTGTCAGCCCCTCCTGGAAAACATTTTTGTCAGTGTGAGATTCAATGACAGCTCCTAATTAGCAATTTCTACTGATAACCGTATTTTACTCGTCTATAAACTGGCCTGAAAATGTTAGAAATTAAAAGTATATTTCAGTTTCCTGGAGACTCTGAAGTTTCATATACTGTTTTTAATTCCTCAAATTCTTAAAAACTGAGTATTTATAAATATATTAAAGAAACAAAAACAAATCTCCTAATGAAGGATGTACCACTTGTAATGTGAAAGCAATGCTTACATCAGAGAACTGACCTGTGCCCTAGAATTGTTTGCCATTCTGTAATTATTGGTAGCAAGACTCATGGATATACTTTTAGTTTACAGTTTACTCATCTGTCTGTAATTAGTATTGTGTCTTCTTTCACAGTACAGTGTTGTATTTACTAAACAGCATCACTTATTTTCAGCCTAGTGCATTGGCAAACATATGGGGAGGCATGTTTAATCCTGAAATGTTGCTAGGCAATCATTTTACTTGACTTACTAGTCATATTTCCACAGGTTTAATACTTTCTTGAAAGCCTATCTATTTTGGCACATTGTTTTTATAGTACAACTGAGTAAGGCAGTTTCACAGAGAAGTAACATAATGTCTCTATCCTTTTATGAAAAATAGTCACTAAATGTTGCTTAACTAAAAGTGAAATTAGTTTTATGCTGTAATCAATAGCTGAGGGCTAAAGCCTTCTGGAGAACAATAATACTGTTAAAGCTGCAAAGCTTAATGCCACCCTGAATGATTTCTGCAACAGAAACAATTAGGACCGCAGTCATTTCTTTGAGGGGCAAAGGTTATGCAATCAATAAAAGTCAATATTTACACTGTGTGACTTTTTTTTTGCTAATTCTAGGGGAAAAATTGAACAGATGCTGTGGACTGTAAAAACGTAATGAAGCTTCTAAATTATTTTTAGCGTAAATATCTGTAAAACCCTTAGACCACAGCTGCCAGTGTCTGTGAGTCATCCATGTCATACACAACAGCCTGTACACATTCAGTACTGTTCAAGAAAAATGTGTAACTTCTCTCAAACAATTATTAAAATAGCAGTCTTCTAAAACATTGATTAAATTAAATGTCATTTGCCAGTCATGCATCTTGATATATTGTTTTTTTTATACTGAAGAAGTTTTTAACTTGGCCTCAATATCAGCTTTTTTTGCAAGCTTGGCAGGTGACCTCTTTGGAGTTTTTTCATACTTTAGTCTATAGGATTTATAGGTTCGTCGGTAAGTACTAAGCTAGCTGCCTTCATGGGCCATTTTAAGCCTAGTCATCTACCCTCAAGGGTGAAAATCAAACCCTGTACCTTGCACATGTAAGGTAAAAACCTTAACCATTATGCCAACCCCAACCCCATTCAAAAGCCTTCTTACAATTACCAGAGTGGATTTGAGGATATGCAGAAGAGGCCAACATTTTCTATAGATTAATAGCACAGTAACATTCATTTTTCCTGCTGTGATGTATCTAATATTACACTTTATTCTACCTGAGGATGTAGATCAGTGCTATTTATAAGTATATTATATATATATATATATATATATATATATATATATATATATATATATATATATATATATATATAAATATATAACACTGCTATGGAGGAGTGTGTTTGCATGTCAATGCTATGCAGGATTGCCACCTTTCATTCTGGCTAAAACCATACCAAGACCACATTCATGCATACCTCCCATAACTCTTTCCATCTCCTCCCCTCTCCCTGCTCACTTCCCGCCCATTTCATGACATCACTGTCACATCAGATGAGGGGAGCACACTCTTTTTACAGCTTGTGGTGCTTTTTCCTGCCTGTTTATTATACTTTTCTATAAAAAAGCATACGAAATCCATCAGTTTAACAAACTCTGATAGTCTATTTCTTTTTTAAACAGAATACCAGAGTTTGTACATTGTTTTCCAGGGTATGCAATCACATAGTCGATAGCACTGTGTGCGATTAACTTATGTGGATAAATCAGGTAGCAGAACCATTAGTGCAAGTACTATACTGTCGAGCTTTACAATAGTGAACAGCCGCTATAGCAAGATTTGGCAGTGTAGTGCAGATCACACTATAGTGGGGATTGGGAAATGCACCCTTTCCTCAGTGTAGTGTGATCTCGGAGTTTGTATATATAAGTAGGGTGGTGTGGGTGGTGCAAGGGGGCTTCCCCCCTGCAAAACATGTTAAAATATGTTTAGCGGGTATACTGAAATGCTCAGTTCAGCATTTACTGTGGTCGGCGTGATTTCCGAGAATTTTCTTCAGATATCTGCACTTTTGGCCATAGTAGTGTTGAACATGTGATAGTAAACCGGTTTCCAGACTACCACTATTGGTAACGCACGCACTTGGGTCACTCCACAAGTACAAATATAACTCTGTTATTGTCCATGTTGGTGTGAATGACCTAAGACGTACCTCCCTGGACTACATGAAAAGAGACATGGAGGAGCTCTTCGATATTGTAGCCCAGGCAGGTATGCCCTAGCCCTGACTAGCATCCTACCATCACCCAGAATGATACCACAGTACAAGCAGAAAATGACTGACTTTAACAATTGGCTAAGTTTGTAATGTCATTGCGGTGACAACCATCTCCTCCTACCACCCAACACTACAACCTGTGAGAGTTGCAGTTATATAGCCAAACTGGAAGCAAAGCTCTCTTCACCCAAGACTGGAATAGACAGTCAAGAGGAGAAGGTAAACACTTGCACCACAACACACTCATCACATAGTCCCTCAAAACCTACACCACCAAAACACACACAAAGCAACACAAAACACAAACGTACATTCGTGGAGGCTCTCAATAAAAATCTGCTCAAGCAACAGAGACCTCCAAAGCAGAAACGCATGCAACCTCCACCCCCCCAACACAACACAAATGACACATAGCCCACAAACTCAGTGTGCCACTCAACCACAGCCCAGTGACCTTCTCACTCATTGTTTTAGTTTGTTGTTTGGGATATTTTTGCAATGACCCTAATGATAATGGACATCAGCTGGGTATAACAGCCCTGTGTTTCTTATGCTTAGTCAAACACTCTGCTTGTGCTGTGCCGATGAGGTCATAACAAGGCTGAAATATGCATATCCACAGCTAGTGGGGTTTGGCTTTATTGGCCTGAAATTGTCCATTAAAATGACGAAACAAGTCATGGGCATTCAGAATTGCCAATTAGCTGAAACACCTGATGTTCATAAGGATCATTTACTTATATCCCATGTGTCTCTGATACAAGAGGTTTGGGAGGTCACTTATTGGAAGTTCTAGCTTTGCTGGAATTTTCATTTTGTTTTTACCGAATGGATTTTCAGTGACCTTCTCACTCATTGTTTTAGTTTGTTGTTTGGGATATTTTTCCAATGACCCTAATGATAATAGACATCAGCTGGGTATAACAGCCCTGTGTTTCTAATGCTTAGTCAAACACTCTGCTTGTGCTGTGCCAATGATTTCATTACAAGGCCAAAATATGCATATCCACAGCTGGTGGGGTTTGGCTTTATTGGCCTGAAATTGTCCATTAAAATGATGAAACAAGTCATGGGCATTCAGAATTGTCACTTAGCTGAAACACCTGATGTTCATTAAGATCATCTGCATATATCCCATGTGTCTCTGATACACAAGGTTTTGGAGGTCACTTATTGGAAGTTCTAGCTTTGCTGGAATTTTCATTTTGTTTTTACTGACTGGATTTTCAGTGACCTTCTCACTCATCGTTTTAGTAGTACTATCGAAATATTGCCCAAGTTTAATCTATAATTGATTTTCATTCCAATGTTCTACCATTGCGATACCAGTTCAGAAGGTCCAGCTGATCCAATAGTTATCACTGGAGATGTTGAGACAGCATTATTGTGTATGTGTATAGTAAAGTTGTCAATATACTGAATGATCTGTGCTGTGTCAGAATGCAGGTACATGCTTCTGATAAGTATATTTAATAATAATGGGCCTAATACTTATCCTTTTGGTACACCTATGTTTTTGTGAATGGTCAGGAGATTTTTCCTGACACTGAACCAAAAAAAGTACAATCTTTCCGGTAGGTTCTAAGCCAGTTTATTGCTGTTACCAAGCATCTGTGTGTTTAGAGCCTTGGTGATTGGCTACATCAAAGGACTTGGAGAAATCTAAAAATACAACACTAGATATAAGCTTGTTAACTTTGTTCATTTTTATGTGGCATACCACTCAACCTCTTAGTTCAGAAAATCTGGACAAAGCCAAAACTAATGGGGGGACAAAGGCCCAAAATCAGGAACAAGCTAAAGTGTCACTCTTATAAACTTAGAAAATGGTTTGATAGCATTTTCTAAAGGATATCATGTCTGAAAGTCAAATGTCTGCCATTATTTAGCAACTTCACTCTTCAGTGATCTGCCAGAAAAGCACACATTTTGTGGTAAGTAGACCAAAATAATGAGCAATAAATCTGGACATTTTGTGAAAATCTCAACAGTTGAGAGCTACGCTATATGGTTAATAAGCTTTGATTTGATAATAGTAACCTGGTCTAAATCAATGACATGTTATGGTAATTAGATTGTGTTTGTTAATTCCATAACCCAAACGCATATTAACTCATTCAAGAATTTCTAGACTGCAGCCTTGTATGCAATATTCTGAAATTAAGCTTGATCTTTTCTCCCCAGATATCTGCTGAAAAGGGGGTCACTCCTTGTTACTAGTTAGATTATCCCAGTAAACAAATTAAATAATAATAATAGATAACTCCATATAGTTTTTGATATTGTATATCTCACTGCCCTTATGGAGTAATATTAGTGTAGAATGATTCCTTATTTATGGTAGGAACCTTCATCGAGACTTTTATTTTGCTTAATAGACAGGCAGCAATGAAAGGTGTTATCTTTTTTAAAATTTTGGTGGCAGATTATCTACTGATGGACAGCTATGATTTTTTTTAACTTTAATTGACTTTTTGTTAATTTTTTAACAAAAGTCAAAGTCATATGTTTAAATGTGAAGGTAAAAGAAATTTGATTTGATCAGAAGTTGGAACAGAAATTCTATAATTTATTTTATTATTTATTTATTGATATTTGTTAACTGGGATAGTCCAACTAGGTTACATAACCCATTTTCAGTGGAGGCCGAGATAGAAAAGCTCTACAACTTGATATAAAGATTTAAATACACATATAAAGATTTAGGTTAATTCTGAGTTACATAATATATAGCAAAAATTACACTTTTTGTAAGATTTACAAGATCTTAACAAGACTTTTAAAGCATTATGCAATGAAATACAGGACTGTGCAGGGATTGACAAGATTTTGCAAGACATTATAAAGCTTAACAAAACTCAAGAATATTATAAAAATTATACACAACTGTGTAAGACTCTAAAATGACTATCCTAGAATGTACAAGGTTATACAAGGTTGTACAAGAGTTCAACAAGACTGTAGAAGAGTCTACTAGACTCAGTGAAAGTCACCAAGATTCTACAAGACTGGAACAGTTAATACATGCTGTGCTTAGAGAAATTCTAAGTGTTGTGGCAAAGACTCAGTTGTGAGATTGGCATGTAGTTGGAAGCTATGTTGAAATATAATGGAAAGAGTCAAGATGATTATCTTTCTGGTAAAGTACAAGGGCAAATATGGGACTTAAGAAAGTAGATTTTAGTGTGAGCTTAAAACTGTTGAGGTAGTCTCTGGCTCTGATATTAACTGGTAAGGTATTCCATAGCTTTGCAATTGCATAGGAGTAAAGACAGTGGCCTGCCCTTATGTTTGGTCAGTGTACAGTTAGAAATTGTTTGTTTTCGGAACTGAGGGTTCTGGTGGGGATACAGGAGTGTAGTACTGATTTTAAGGCAGGACAACTGTGAGATTTGTGCATCATTTTATGCACTAGAGATACTTGCAGGAAGTCCAGATGGTGGGAAAAATTGAGCCAGTTTACCTCTTTTAGAGCGTGGCAGTAGTGTGAGTGATAGGATGTGCCAGAGGCAAATTTGGATATCTTGTAAGAACAAGACTGGAGTTTATTTGTCAAAGTTTTATGTAAATGAATGAAAATGGGGGCACCATATAGTAGATAAGGGAGCAAACAGGTATTGGCTAGTGTGTTTTTTTTTTTGGTTGAGTTATCCATGAAATCTTTGTCTGTACAATGTTCCTAGTTTGTAGTGAATGTTTTTAGTGGCATTGAGAATGTGTTGTTCAGATGTGAATCTGTGATCTATGTTAATGCCTAGTTGCTTTGCTTCAGTGACAATTTTAATTTCGGTATTATTATACAAGTATATTTTAAAATAAAATGTGGAAGATAGTGGTGTGAACAGCATTAGTTTTGTCTTATTTAGGTTAAGGAGTAGCTATGCTTCATTGAGCCAAGATTACACAGAGCTAAAGGAATTTTGGGTTATTTGCTGGAGGTGCTCAATGCTGTTTGAGGATGAAATAATATTGGAATCGTCAGCGTATTGTATAATATGGCTTTGAGGGGAGGTGATGTGTAAGTTGTTAATGAAGATATTAAAGAGCAACGGTCCTAGAATGGGACCTTGGGGCACTCCAATGTTATTGATCTGGTTTTGAGACTATTTTTGCCATTTTACACATTGTCGGTTAGTAAGGTAACTTGTGAACCTTGAAAAAGCCTGGGACTGCTCAGGCGAAAGCGCTTGGTTTTATTTGATCTGTTTTCACCTGGTTTGCAGAATAAAAGAAATACGTTGAAGTTGTGTGCGTTTGGAACTTTTAAAACTGCTTTTTGTGGACTTGTACTTTTCGGTACCACCTTTATTTCCAACAACAGAGGTTTTGAGGATACGCTGTAGTATTCAGTTTGGTCTGAGTCTGGTGTCACTTCCTTTTTTTGTTCATAAGGTAACTTGTGAACCACTGTTGGGAGGCTTGTGAAAGACCCATGGAAGAAAGTTGCTATATGAGTTTGTGTGATACTGTATTGAACGCTTTTGATAAATCTAGTAAGATAACAGAAGTTAGATGGCCTGAGTCTAATGCTTTATTTATACTATTCATAAAAGAGATCAGGGCTGTGGTTGTACTACGTGCAGGTTGAAAACCGTGTTGGGTTGGTGTAAAAAGGTTACTGTTGATTAGATGGCATAATAGCTGTTTATGTACACATTTTTTAGCAGCTTAAAAAGGGGAGATAGTATGGACATGGATCGATAATTTATGCAATGGGGTGATTATGGATTTTTTCCAGAGGTTTGGGACTAGGGATTCCTTGATGGATCTATTAATAAGGATGCTGATGGGATATGCTATAGCTTCAGCAACATGTTTTAAATATTCTGAGGGAATGTTGTCACTGGAAAGGGAACAAGGTTTTAGTTTGAGAAAAAGCTAATGTATTAGAGAAGTAGATACTGGTTGTAGAGAAAAGGGAGGAGATGAGGTAGTTGAAGTTAAGGTATGAAGATGATGAAGGGAGGATATTGTGGTATTTATACTGGGTGTTTGAGGAGTGGATGCAGTTCTATTATCTGTGGAGTTAGGTTTAGCATTTAAAGTAGGTTTTGTTGCAAGGTCAAGTTTGGTTTTGATAAAATGATTACTGAAAAGGTCAGCTATTTGAGATGATCTTTTGTTTGTGGAAGGAGATGGATTTGATGTGGAGCCTGGAGTAAGTAGTGATGAGATTGTTTTCCAGAACTTTTGCGGGTTATTTTTGTAGCTGGACAATTGTTGGGAAGAAGTAATTTTTTTATCTGCAATTACTAGTTTTTCAGCATTATTGCATAGTTGTTTGTATACTAGTAAGTTTGTTTCATTTCTGTTTCCATTCTAGTCTTTCCAGGCTTTATCTGTGGTAAGTAATACTTGTTGTGTGGATTTTGTTAGCCATGGAGCATGATTATTTCTTATTCTTTGTGTGAGAAGAGGGGCTAAGTTATTGAGCGTGTCTAGGAATATTTTGTTGAAATGATCATGAGCATTTTGTAGATGTAGAGTCTTTTTTAATTTCTCCAAATCTTTTGGATTTCTAATACTATGATGGGAATGGACTCCATTCCTAAGTCAAAGTAGGATTAAAGTTCATGAAATTAGTATTGTTTCAATCTTTGATGTCAGCCAAAAGTGCACTTCGCAGCACTTCCAATGTGTCCAGTAATGACTCCTGCAATCCTTACGGGGTTACATGGATTGGTAACACATCTAAATAAGATTGTAGATTATTTTTAATAAAACCCATTGCTCCAGCTACTATTGGAACTGTCTGGCTATCTTTCTTCCACATTGCTCTTGTTTCTGCCTGCAGATCCTGATATTTTATGACTTTGTGTCGCTCTGTATGCAGGACACTGTAGTCACTGGGCATAGCAATTTCAATGATCAATGTTACTTTTCTCTTCTTTTTTTGGACCATTATATTTGGTTTTCTAGCATCTATCTTTTGAACTGTTGGTAATGGGTGATCTCATGTGATATAAACTTCATCATTTTCTGTGATGCTTTGTGGCTCAGTTTTCCAGTGTTTTCAACCACTTCAATACCATAATGTTTGCACAATCCCCAGTACAACATTCCTGCCATTATTATGACTTTCAGTATGCAGTCCTTCTGCCATTGGTATGTCACAACCAGCAACGAGGTATGCGACTATTTCCAATTCGGTTTTGCAAAACCTGCATTTGTCTGTTTCTTCCACATGTTCAATGGACTTTGTAAACCAGCGTGTATGTAGCCCACTGTATTGGGCTACCAATATTAACCTTTCATCTCTTGGTTTGCATTTGCCTCTCCTTAACCATTCATACGTTCATTCTTGATCAACATGAAGTTCTTCCAGAAGTTTTCTGTACTTGCAACTATATTTATGCTTCTTCCACATTTCTTGCCTTCTTATCTGGTCCTTCACCTTGTATTCTTTATTTTGTTTTTTTGGCACATTCAGTTGCTGCCTGATTTTTATCTTCTTCTGGTTTAATTTCCATTCCTGCTTGACACCAATATGCTTCTTCTAAATTAAGCAGCGAAGTCATCTTAGATTTATTCTCCTCATGTTTCAAAACTTTCAATACATTTGGGTTTTGTGAGGTCAGCAGATGCCTGTGGAGTTCCATGATTGCAGATCTATACATGTATCAGTTTCAAGGAGGCCCATCCCTCCTTCAGAACTGGGAATATATAATCTTGGTATACACTGATTGTTATAAATCATTTGCTAAGTATGAAACATCTTTCTTGTTTTCCTGTCTAATCTATCCAACACATTTTGGGGCCAGTCGTTCACTACAAAGCTATAAGTTAGGACAGGAAAAGCAAATTGGTTTATAGCTTGGATTTTGTTTCTAGATACCAACGCTGTTTTCAGAATTAATTTAAGTTTCAAAAGTATTCCTTACTAAGTTTTATTCACATTTGTTCATGTTTTATTGTTGATCCTTCATCAATTCCCAAATATTTATATACTCTCTCTTGCTCAGGTTCTTTTATATCACATTCTTGTCCCAAACTGATGTTTTCCTCCTGCTGCAGTTTTCCTGCTTTAAAGGTTGCTTTTGCACACTTATCAAGACCAAGTGACATTCTTACATCTGAAAAATGTTTGACAACCTGCAGCTGTGCTTTCAGTTCCTCATCTGATGAGCTATACAGTTTTAAATCATCAATAACGAGAAGATGAGAAGTCTTTACACTTTGCTGTTTTTTTAGGACCCAAATTGTAGCCATCCCCTAAGTTGTTAAGTAAACAGCTTAATGGGTTAATGTCAAGGCAGAATAGCAATGGTGACAGAGAATAACCCTGGAATATCCCCCTTTGAATTTTTATCCCTGGGATAATAGTCTGTCCTTTATCATGGCTTAATTGCAAAGTGGTCTACCACTGTTTCATGGTCAATATAATGTAGTTGATCAGTGTAGGGTGTATCTTATACATTTTTAAGCACTCTTTTATCCATGGATGTGGGATACTATCAAATGCTTTTTTATAGTCAATCCATGCCATACTTAAATTCTTTCCCTTTTTACAGTTCTCCACTATGACTTTATTTAACAACAAATGATCCTTTGTTCCATATGACTTTGTTTTATTGCCCTTTTGTTCTACTGCCATAATTGAGTTTTCTTCTAAATGACTCTAAACTCTGTCGGCATCAATTCCCATGTATAGTTTATTCATTGTCTGAAGGCAAGTTATTCATCTATACTTTTTAGGGTAGCTTGCAGGTTCACTCTTAAGACAGAGCTTTGTTTTGCCTGTTGTTAGCCAGGTTGGTGTCTGTTTGGAGTGCGCATATAAATAGTTCATACTCATGACTAAATCCTCATGCAAAGATGTTTATACTTTTAACCAAAAGGGCCTGGGGTTTTCCAATTAGAGGCTTTTCTTAACTTTGTCTCAATCTCTCTGGCTGTTACTTCATCTCATTTTATATCCTACACCTTTAAACTTCTTATTCTTTCTTTACTTCTTCTATCGATTTGGCATCTTTGTTATGTTCCACAGGAACTTCATAGATACTTCTACAAAATGTATATACTTCCTCTTTTTTTTTGGAAGTCTTTCAATTCCTTTTACCTTATTTCCCAATTTTCTCTAAAACTTTTTGAGGTCATCAATAAATTGTTTATTTTGTACTTTTCCTTTATAGTTATCTGTGTATCTTCTATGTTTTTCCACTTGTGCTCAAATTTTTAGTTTATTAATTGCGATAGTGCATGATAGATCCTGGTCTGTTCTAATACTGTGCATTACTTTAATCACAGCTATCCTTCTTAGTATTTTTGTTGATCTATTCCCCTCTTATATAGTCTTCCAAGAGTGACACTTCTTGTCTTAATTGCTTTATAGTTTTCTCTATTCGATACTTCCATGATGGTATTCAATTTCTCCCCTTCCTTTCCCTCACTACCCTGTGTTCTTGTGGTAAAACTTTATCAGTTATTAATTTAGCAGCACAGTAATATATCCTGTTTACTTCTGTTATATCACATGGATTTCTATGGACAGTTCTAATTACTGCATTCATTTGTTTTCAGACTTCTGACTTTTTGGGTTTTATTGACCCTCTGCAGTCTATTTCTCTCATTTATCTTGATATAGCTATCTGTGTCTATTAAATCAAGCAACTCTTCTCTTAGCTCATTTTCTTCCAAACTGAAGGCACATCCATTGTTTTCCATTTCCTATGGGCATTCTATAGAAAGCTCTATAGCATCTTCCTGTGGCACCTTCTCTTCAATTTCATCCTGTGCCATCTGTTGCTCTGTCATATGGGAGCTCACTGGCCTGTCACTCCTCAACATTAACTGCATGTGAGTTTCCACAGTTTCCTGTTCCTTTCCTTGCTGTCTAGCTTCAAGTAACTGTTTATACTGATTTCCTGAGGAAGGCTCCAAACTATCTTGATATGGCAACTGACTAATTACTTCTGCTTCCACTGGTTTCCCCTTAATTTGGATAGCCATTGTTCTATCCTGTTGTGGTGCTTTCTGCATTCAATTATCTACACTGAATCCTTCACTTTGCAGGTACTACATAACCTCAGTTTCTGTTTTTTTAACTTCTCCATTACTAATCACCTTTTCTACTTTTCCTCTTTGTCTTCTTATTTTTTGTATTGTGAAGTTTTCCACATCTGGATTCCTTTGCCTGTATTTATCTTCAAATATCTTTGGTGCTGCTCTTTTTGTATTGGTTAGTTTTACTTTCTCCTTTGCTAAATATTAAACCATATTAAATATCTTTTTCTTTTCTGTGTACATATTTCTTTTTTAGATGTTTTTTGATCTTTCTGTTTCTCCTTACTTTGGGATTCACTCCATCATGTTGTGATGTAACCTGTATTAAACCTTTTACACCAAATCCTTCACTTCACAGACACTACATAACTTCAACTTCTATTTTTTTTAACTTCTGCTTTACTAATCTTTTCTACGTTCCATTTTTGTGATTTTTTTTATTGTAAAATTTTTCATATCCGGATGTCTTTGCCTGTATTTCTCTTCGAATATCTTTGGGGCTGCCTTCTTTATATTGATTAATTTGGCTTTCTCCTTTATTTTTATTTTTATTTTATTTATTTTATATTTGTTGACTGGGAGAGTCCGACTGGATACATGTACATTTTCAGTGGAGGCCTGGGGAGAAAAGCTCCTCAGATTAAATAACATAGCATGCAAGTAACATTGGTAAACACAGAAAGTAAAAGGTTACATTGTTGTGAATTTAAAAAAGAGAGCACAAAAGCTACTAAGAGATTACAGTAGTTCAATTGTCAGAGACAAACCTAAGTAAGAGGAGGCTAAATCAGATGTTAGGGTTCAGTTTGTGACTATTAGTAGAGTTCAGGATGAAATGAGAATACTATTGAACTGTCGAGGTAGGTGATAGGAGGTGGGTGACCATAAGTAGGAGTTACTAATTTGCATTGGGGGAGGGGGTGACAGGGAGTAAAAATAAGGGAAGAAGGTGGGAGTGGGAGGGCAGTCTGGGGTGGAGCAGAACCATACCCATGAGAGTTTTAGATGTTCTTTGAGTTGTTTTTTGAATGAAGCCTTAGAATTGATAGTGGTAGTGGCAGAAGGGAAGGAGTTTCAAATTTTGCGCATGTAATTTTGTAAGAGGGAATCACCTGCTGTGTTAATGCTTTTGGTCACTTTAATAAGTCTTTTCTCACTAGAGCAAAGTTGTCTGGGTTTGGTTTGTAGTATTAGTAGGTTAGACAGAGCTGGGGTTTTATCTGGAAATAGTAGGAGTCTGTGAGCAAAAGAAAGCTGATGGAATGCCAAGAGATTAGGGAACTCAAGATAGTTAAGTTGATGTAGTGAGTGACAGTGGTGTGCTAGGTAGGGGGCACTGGTGGCAAATTTGGCTATTTGATTGTAGCAGATGTTGAACTTGGAAATTTCAGTTTTGGGCAGGTTGGTGAAGATGGGTGAAGCATAGAATAGAGTGGGGAGGAGGTGAGTTTGAGCTATGGTTATTCTAGCAGGTTGAGTTAGAAATGGTCTATTTTTGTAGAGACTGCCAAGTTTTCTGTGGATTTTTTTTATGGTTTGATTTATATGTATATCGAATTTAAGGTTGTAGTCAATGTAACTCCTAGCAATTTTGTGTGAGTATCTGGGGAGACGATAGTCCCATCTCTGGACATGATGTTAAATAAGTTGAGCATAGTGGTGGATTTGTTAGGTTTGAAAAACAACAGTTTGGACTTTTTGGGATTAAGTAGTAGATTTTTCTTAAGAAACCAGGTTTCAGTAGATTGGAAGGCTATTTGGGTAAAACAGAGGAGTTCATGAGAATCATTGGCTGAGCAGATGATTGTTGAGTCATCTGCATATTGTATTACAGTTGTATCTAGCAGATGTTGTGGAGATTATTAGTGAAAATGGAGAATAGTAGGGGTCCTAGAATGGACCCTTGAGGGATTCCTGTAGTAATGGGTAGCAGTGAGGATAGATTGTTGTCCCATCAAACTGCCTTGTAAGTAGTTCTGAAACCAGGCTAATGTATGATTACTAAGGCCCAGATCAGTGAGGGAGTGGAGTAATTAAGGCTTTTGACAGGTCCAGGAAATTAGCAGATGTTAGTTTGCCTAAGTGTCTGTTTTGGTTGATGTCATTTGTGAAAGAGAGTAGGGCTGGGGTTGTGCTGTGGGCAGAGCAGAATCTATATTGTGTGGGAGAGAGAAGTTGGTTATTAAGTAAGTATGGCATGAGTTGGTAGTGTATACATTTTTCAAGTATTTTTGCTAGTGAGGGCAGGATGGCAACTGGGCGATAGTTGGAGAGGTCAGTGGAAGCACCACCTTTGTGTAGAGGGATGATGTAGGAGGTTTTCCAGATTGGTGGGATGGTATGTTCAGATATGGATCTGTTTAGGAGGATAGAGATGGGGTAGGCGAGTTCATTAGCTGCCATCTGTAGGTATTCTGCAGGGATGCAGCCGGCTGCTAAGCTGGGAGGTTTAAGTTTTGTTAGTAATTTTTTGACATAGTTGGTAGAGATGTGTTGGAATTGGAAGGCTGTTTTTGGTCTGACTGCAGGCTTGGGGAAATTGGTGGTGGTAGTAGTGGTAATTTATTTATTCCTGCCCAGAACTTTTGGGGGTTATTTTGTTGCTTGTTTTGGAGTTGTAGCAAATATTTATTTTTATCCAGGAGAATTTCATTTCTAAGTTTTTGAAATTGTACCCTATTTGCTAGAGTTTTAGTAGCTCTCCACAGGTGCCAGGCTCTATTCCTTTGTGCTATCTTTTTTTAGTCTCTTTGGTGATCCAAGGGGCTGATTTCATTTTGAGTTTAATGGTACAACTGGGGCATGATTATTTAAGATCTGTAGAAAAGTATTGTTGAATTGGGTTACTGCTTGTTCTAGGGGTAGTACTTTTAGTATGTTCCAGTTATGGTGTTCAAGTCTGAATTTGAATGGGTCGAAGTTATTTTTGTCCCGAGTAATTTGAAATAGGGGAGGCAGATTTGGCTTGAGTTTTGTATTCTAGAAAGAAGGTGGGTTGGTGGTCACTAAGGTAGTCTGGAAGGACTCCTGCATGATATGGAGTGCTGGTCTTATTTATTAAGATCCAGTCTAGCAGTCTTTCTTTGGTTTTACTCTTTCCTACTCTAGTGCTAGATTAAATTATTTGGGAGAAGCTGTAAAGATTAAGATGGGTGGTGGGGTTAGTAGTTAAGCATGTGCTCCAGTCAATATTAAAATCACATAGGATGATGGCTTCCTGGGAAGATTATCATTTACTCAGTGTAGGAGGGTTTCTAGGGAGCCAATATTCTTACCTGGTGATATGTAACATGTGATAATATTGACTGATTTTTTTGTCACTAAGTTTGAGTTTGGCTAGAAGAAGTTCAGAATTATTAATAGGGGGAATTTGAGGATTGATGGTGTCAATTTGTAGGTTGTTTTTGTAAATTAATGCTACCCCTCCCCCTTTTTAGGCAGTCTATCATAGTGTAGTACATTGTATCCTGTTGAGAGGAACTCAGTGTTGGGAGTAGTGGGTCAAGTTTCAGTTAATGATATAATATCAGGGGAGTAGGTAGATAGTAAAGCATGGAGTAGGTGCACTTTGTTATTGATGCTATAGATAATTAAGCTTAGTAGTAAAAGGCTATTTTTTGGTCTATTCCTGGGAATTTAGTTGGGTGTGGGACATGGCTTAGATGTGGAGTTTATACAAGGGACTGGCTCTGGACTGGGGTGTATGGGTGTGTGACATGGCTTAGATGAGGAGTTTATACAAGGGATCGGCCCTGGATTGTGGTGTATGTCACCAGCTAGGATTAATTGATGGCTTATAATGGTGTAAGAGCATGGATAGTTTGGATAGGATGACTATGTACTTATTTATGATAAGAGATTTGGCAGAGGTTGGGAGAATTCTTCCTGAGATAGGTGGAATAGTGATGTGGTGAAATGTTGTTGGGGATATGTGCAGGCTATAGTGCTGGGTGGGTGAAATGTGGGTGGAAGTATGTTTAGTTGGAGGTGTATAGGTATCATTGGGTATGGTGTGATAGGAGGTAAGGCAGCTTACTGATGTGAGCATAAGGAGGATGGTGAGAGTGAGTTTAAGGATGATGATTGGTCTGTGATAAGGGGAGGAGTCATTATTGTTGGAGGGAGTATGGGGGTGGAAAGGTGTAAGGGAGTGGTGTGGGATAGGTAGGTGGAGAGTTCAGGTATAAACCTAGAGATAGTGGGGGTGGGTGGGAAATATGGGCAGGGTAGGGGAGTGGAGTGAGCCTGAATGTTAGAGAGGGTGAATGGAGTGGGGTAGCACCGAGAACAACAAGGAAGGAGGAGTGAAAAAACAAACAATCAGTGAGGTAGGTAAGGGAAATTCACAAGTGAATTGTATTGTTTTGCTCAACAAATGTAAAGATAAAGCCAATTAATAAGATTTATGGGTGTTAAAATATTTTAAGAAAAGTAAGCCAATTATACAGTTATATGGATGTATGTGGGTGTAAAACATAGGATAGAAGGGGGGTCTAGGAGCTTACTAGAGCAGTATAGTGCAATAGCCTAGTTATATACAGGACTAGGTGTCTTAGTGAGATATAGGAGGTTGAAGGGGAATACTACTGGGAGGGGGCCCAATTGCAGATGGCACCTGTTCTCCTACCAGTCCTGTTAACAAGTTGTTATAGGGTTAGATAATAACCTTGTAGTTTTAAAATAGCTGGTCTCAGGGGATCTGTTCAGTGGAATTCAACTTGCAGTATTCGGGGGGTGATTAAATTCCCAATGCAGTGGATGCACTGTGGAATAAAAGATAGACAGGGGTAAGTCAAACAATATTAGCCTGTTTAGTAGATATTACAATGATTAAATATCGCACCATATCAAATGTCTCTTTCTTTCCCATGTCCATATTTTTTTTTTATATTGTTCAAATATCTCTAGGTTTTGTTGTTTATATTTTCACACTTCCTCAGATGCTTCTTTTTCCAAACAGATTAAAGTTTCTTGATCTATATACTGTTTTTCACAAATCTGTTGTATTAATGAATGCAAATTTTCATTTGAAGCTTCTAACAGTTTTTCTTACGGAAGTATTTTTCTTTCCTCTAATTTCTCTCTTAATCATTTTGTATATCTTGTGTCTGGAAATTCTGGGCTTTTTACATAATAGTAACAATATATACTTTCTTTCTTATTCTCAGTAGTCCACTCAATTGTCTTTATGGCTGTTCTTTGGCCTATCAGTTTTTGTGATTTTTGTGGACTGCTACTTCCTTCTACAACAGGGGAAGCCATCCTCCCTTGGTCCTGGCCCTGTTGTAGGAATGTTTCCGTATTTTGAGGATTCTACACTGTCATTTTTTTCAGTCCTGGCACCATTGCACCTACCAAGATTGGACACTTTTTTATTCTGGGTCTTATGCACCCAGCTTTCTCCTTTAATTTTTCACCTACTTCTGTCCATGATATATTCTATATAAATACAGTCTATATATTACTGTTGCCTTGGTGAGATTTTGTAAAAGCAGGGTCCACCTCACAAAGGTACTCACCAAGACTTGAGGATGAATTCAGTTTCAGCACTACTCCTCTCCTTTGCTTGCGGACTTTTCATCTCTCTATTTGGATCCATTCTCCTTTGCTTGCTGACTTTTCATCTTTCCATTTCGACCCTGTCTTTAGTGGGGACCAGTTGATGTTTTTTAAGATGTCGTTAAATAGTTGGTTAAATTTTGATAGGTTTCTGGAGGATTTGTAAGTGTGGAGTTTTGATATTTGAAGGGAGGTCCTACAGGTACAGGTGGGTAAGTGGTCATTTAAGGTATTTATTAGGTACTGAAGTTTGTGTAGTTATGGGGATCACTGACTAGGATCCAGTCTAGGGTTTCTCCTGGGATGCTATGCTTTTGCATTCTGTTGGAGTAGTGATGAGTCGTGTAAAGCCATAAAGGTTAATACAGTTTACTGGGATCTGTTGTTAATGTTTACCTGCTTATTTAGGTGTATTGCCCCTTCCCCATGGTTAATATAACTGCATTATTGTCATATTATTTGATATACCAAAATGTATCACATACTCTAAGATGTTGTGAGCACATTACAAAATCATCCTGTGTTAGCCTGGAGTGTCATTGCAGTTAGGAAAATGGAACATACAAAATTCATTTCAAATAAAAATAATATTCTATTCAGATAGGTTTGCAGGTAAGTACTAGGCTAGCTGCTCTTGTGGGCAATTTTAAGCCTAGCCAATTTCCTTTCTGGAGCTTGAATTAACCTATCCAATTTGGTGTTAGACTGGCTTTACCCATCCCGCGATTGATAATTATATATTACCCTAGTGAGAATAGCTGGAATCATACCGTAGCTAACCTGAGTGCATCCATGTGTGGGATAAACCATTTAGGTGCTGCCTGTATTCATTAGTAGCAATGGAGTAGTCCTGAGGAAAATTTTCTGTTTCTGATCCATAGATCCAAGTTGCACTTGAATATGGAAATGTCACTGCAATTATCCCACTTGAAATCTCCCTCTTTCCTACTGTATTCCTCTTTCTCCCTCTTTCTCTTTTCCTACTTCTTCCTCTCCTACATTAGTCTCCTATCCTTCAAACTTCCTGTACTTTACTCTGGCTGTCAACTACTTCTCTGCATTGTCCTCCTAAACTCTTGGCCCCAGTTATCTGACACCACCACCTCTCATAAATTCACCCCCTATTAACATTTCCCATTACACTGTAACTCACCTAACTGTTACAACAAACTTTCTAGACGTATATGAGGGAGTCTCGTGCATCTTCCACTCTATTTCTACACATCTTCTCAATACTCACCTCCTATTAGAATTGCCTGTTTTGCCAAATTATCTCTTTCGTGTATAGCAATACTCACCTATTTCACCCTATATTTTGTATTTTTTGCTTGTATGTATTATAACTTTAATCGCTTAACCCATACTTAGAATGTATTCATTGCTTATTATTTTCTTGTTACTTGTATAACCTGTATGGTGAATGTATTACCTCCTTAATTTGTACTGTGAAATTTTTTATTGTGTACTTAGTACTGTAGAGCTTTTCTGCCCAGGCCTCTGCTGAAAAAGGGCACAAGCTCAGTTGGACTATCCCGATCAACAAATGCCATAAATAAATATGGACAGGGATGAAAATGTTTTACATGGATGGAGAGTCTGTTCCAGAATAGCGGTATCCTCTGTGAGACATACCTGCCCCTCAAAATCATTCTGTTGATGATATAGAAGAGGTTTAGATCCCCAGACCAAGTACTTCTGGTGTCATTTGACCTGCTGATGTGCAGTAAGTCCACTAGAATTGGGTTTGAGCAAATCTTGTATATCTCACACCAGTCACCTCTTGGTAGATTGTAGAATATTGAATATAGTGTCACAGCTTTGAATAGGTCCATGTAGTACACATTGTTTAGGCCTTATAGTCTTTTGATAAAGTATCTCTGTAGGTATTCCAGTTGCTGCATGTGTCTAGACAAATGTATGCCAAAGGCTGTATTTTCATCAATGTCTGGTATAATGAGGTCTAAGTACAGGTAGACAATGAAATCCCCTAGATCTAAACATAATCTCTGTTTATAAGTTGCACAATACAAAATGACTTTCTTACAACAATGAACAAATATTGGTCAAAAGTTAGGCGACTATCCACATAACTGGGTGAACTCTTAGGAGCATATCATCAATGTGGGAGTTCTCCAGGGTAGATGACTTCCCAAAGGATGCAACAATACTTTGTTGGTATTTAGTTTCATTTAACAATTTTGGCAACAGTTATTTATTAGCAACAAACCTTTCTGCAGGATGGCTAAGACATTTGAGGATTCAGTGACTGCTGCTAGCTTGCAAACATACTTAGACTGAACCCTTTGCTATTGACTTTTACTTTAGAGATGTAGAAGCCAAACAAGGGAAGTTCCAGCACTGAACCACAGGGAACTCCACAGGTGACTGGTCTCTTTGTGGAGGTTGCTTCCCCTATTTTGATCTCCTGTATCCTATCTGTGAGCCAGCTGGTGATCTCGTGGGTAACATAGGGGCTTATTTCCAGTTTATTTACCTTTTCTACTATGCCTGAGAGGAGGATTGTATCAAAAGCTTTGGCCAAGTCAAGGCAGGAGGTGATACCAAGATACCTGGAACAGGCAGTGGGTAGGGGTTAAACCTGCAGTGTTATATCTGTAGAGAAATTGCAAATAACTTTCATTGGAGAAAAATGTAATGTATTTCACCTCAGGTCTAATAATTCCAAGGTGAAGCACAAGCTGGGTGTAATGAGTTGTGTCGAGAAAGGCAAAATATAGAAATAGATATACTTTGCATGTAGCCAGCTTCTTCAACAAGTACTTCAGACCTAAAGGATACCAGACTATATGACTAGCATTTTGAACTTTGAGACAACAGGTGCCAACTATCCAAAAAAACAAATGTTTTGTTTATTAAATATTGTTTTATTTTTAGAGCTTTCATATGAGGCTAAGGAGTTCTGTCTGTGTTACTTGGGTGTTGAGATATGTAAAAATACAACAAAGCATCATCCTCTCTGGCTTCCTTGCCTAATTGAAAATAATAGCAATGCTAGACCACTCATCCCCAAGCCTAAATATACCCTTTAAAATAAATAACCCAAATTATCAGACTTGTCAGGTACATTTGGGAAGTGTGGCCGGGCTTAAATGTTCTCATGGAGCAGTTAGCCTAGTTTGGTATCTACTTCTCTGAAGTAAAAGCCAATATGAAAGGTCTCTGGGCAGACTAAGTATTATATTTCTTGTATATCAAATTAGTCCTACGGTATCAGATTTGTTAGATACATTTCAGGAGCATTGTTAGGCTTAAAATGTTCTGATGGGGCTGTTAGCCTAGCCCATTACATCCAAGTGATGCCTCCAGGTGCATCTGCAGTTAACTCCTACTGACACCTCTAGGTGTCAAATATTGCTTGCTCATATTTGCATCAGTAATTACAAAACCATGCTATGTTGAAGGTTTTAAAATATTTCATCTTAAAGCTTAAAGCTTACATAATACCAAACCTAACTACTGTACATTAATATTTGACCTCTGTCTAGTGCAGGTAAATAGATATTAACTGTTGTTTTCATGACATTAATTTATATAGATATAATTTTCACATTTTTCTCAATATCTCAACACCCAAGTAACACAGACAGAACTCCTTAGCCTCATATGAAAGCTCTCAGCTGGATGAATAAAATGCTTCTGACAGCATGTGTATAACTTGAGTGGTTGCTGAGCTATTGTAAGTTGTTTACAAATTATTACAAATATAATAATTACTCCAGGGATTCACGAAGCAAAATATTCCATGCGGGAGCAGTGTAGCTGTTCCTGCATGGAATATGGCCGCCAGGCGATCCATGAAGGTGCCATTTTGATGTGCACGAGTGGCCCTACACTGTTCCTGCATGAAAAGCCATGCAGTATGCTAATCAGCTCATTTGCTGGTGAAAACCATGCAAATGAGCTGATTTAGCGATCCAGGAAATAGGCAGATCTCCGTGCAGGAACAATGTATGGTGCAGAAATGTATTCGGTTACTAACTGAATACATTTCTGCAAAAAAGAAAAAGGAGCCATGACAGCTCCAATAAAAGCATGTATTAAAGTGGTTGGCAATGCCAATGGCCAATATATATGGCCATTAGCATGGGAAAGTGTTTAATTTTCATAAAAATAAATGTTTTTATTTATTTTTTTTGCCGATCTCGGCCATTTAAACGCAAATGGGATGGTGGGGAAAATTTAAAAAAATGAGAAAAGTCCATTTTAAGTGAAAGCTGCATTTTGCCATTATAGTCAATGGCAAACAGAATTAAAACAATAGCAGGAACACTGCTCTTGTGTAGTGCAGTAACTATGGAGTAAGGCAGTGAGGTATGTTAATGAGGGGACTTATACTGAATCACAAAATTCTTCTAAGTGTCTCACTGCACCTAACCGTGTAGGTGCTCTAACACCACCATGTAGACAGGAGGAGCAACTAACATGAAAAGGGGGGTGTCATGCTTGCTGCAACCACATTGGAGCTCCGTTGGCTGGGTTTGTGCTTAGCTAAGCACAGTTAAGTGAGGGGGTGTGTCTGAGGCTGTATACACTTATTCCATGAACTGAGGAGCATGTTCACACCCAGGGGAGGGCCATTTCTTGCTGTTTGCACTAGCTAAATTGGTCTGGGGCTTAAACAGGGAGGATATAGGAAAAGAAAAGGGAAATAACAGACCAAGGGAAATGCAGTACAAATAGCAATATGGGATACTGCAATACACAATGGGCCATTGAAAGCACTCGATAATACAACTGGCAGGTGGCTGCAGAGCTGAAAATGGGAGGAGATGTAAAAAAAAAATTAAAGGGCAACAGCACAATAAAGGAGAAATGAAGTAGAAATCACTAATATGGGACTCTTGCAACTCACAATGGCCCAGGTAAAGCACACAGAATCAAAACAATGGCAGGAACACTGGTTAAACGGCCGAGATTGGCCAAAAAAAAAAAAACATTTATTTTTATGAAAATTAAACACACACGCACACACACACACACACACACACACACACACACACACACACATACACACTTACAGGTGAGGTGGCACAAATCTGTTTCACAGACCACACATTGCCCAAATGGTGACATTCATGACACATGGCCCTCAACATCTTGCATTGCAGCCAGTTTTACTACATGTAACTAACAATATATAGCTCTGGGATACATTATTAGTGTCAGTAGATAATGGCCCTTTCACAGCACAGACTGCACCTATATACACATCATTGCTGTTCACCTGTATAAGACAGTGGCAAGTACTACAGAACAAACCCCAGAACTCTACAGATCCTCACAGGATGTGTAGATGTCTGGCTCATATGTTTTCTCTGTTTCTCATAATGCCTGTGTTTCTATGATACATAACTGGGATGATTTGAGGAGTGACATCACTGATTAATGACATACATCTGAGTGTCAAACCTCCAAACCAGCAGTAAATGTATGGTCACACAATTCCTGTTACACCACCAACCTTCTAAGCTTACAGTGGATATGATAAGTGTACACAGCCCTGTCAACATGCCATGTTCTTGTAATATGAGATGACACCGCAATAATGCATTAAAATATGTTACCCACCTTTCATGTGATATATGACCTGTGCGATCCAGTCGATAAACAAACAAATGTGTTACGTGTAAAATATAATGACTGCAATATGTACAATATGGTGTTTGCATAAGTGTGCACACCCTTAAAAATGATACTTTGTTGAAGCAGATTGTAAGTGACTTAAAGCAATCACTCTTCTTGTGAAGATGTTTATCAGCATGGCACATCTTGACTTGGCATTATTTAGCCACTCTTCCATGCAAAGATCACCCAACTCTGTCATATTTCAAGGACAGCTCATGTGCACAGCCCTCGTCAGGTCACACTGGGGATTGTCTACCTGGTGTAGTTCTAGGCTCTGGCTGGGCCAATCCATAACCATGAGTGTGTTCAGATGGAGCCTTTCTTAGGTAGCTTTGGGTATATGCTTTGTGTCTTTGTCATGTTGATGGCTGACACCCTTCCCCATCCACAGCATTCTTGCAGATGCCTTATGGGTTTGGGCCAGACTTGGGTGTTATTTGGTACTGTTCAGAATTAACACCACCATGACTACAGGCCCAGTTCTGGCTTTGGAACAGCATCCCCATAGCAGGCCACTGCCACCAGCGTGATTCACCATGGGGATTTTGGTGTTCAGATTAAGAGGGGTGTTGCTTGTACACCACACAAACCTTTTCATATTGTGACTGTGAGGTCAATCTATAGTCTCATTACACCATAACACATTTTCACACATGCCTTTGGGAGACTTGATGTTCTGTATTGCAAATTGCATCCAACCCTGGATGTTTTTTGGTGTGGGGAAATGCTTCCATCTTCTGACCATAGCCCAGAGGCCAGACGTATGCAGAATATGGGAGAGGAGAGTGTTCTCATATCTAGTACACAACACTAGTACTTGCAAGAGATTCCTGAAACTACCTCAGTGTTGCTGTATGTCTCCTGGCAGCCTCCCTGACCAAGTTTTGGCATGTCTTGTCATCATTTTTGGAAGGAATTCAGGTTCTTTTCAACAGCTCTTTTGCCCCATATTCAAACCACCTTTTGACAACTTTCTCCACTGTGTTCCATGGTGTATGCAATGCTGTGGTAATGTTGTTGTACACTACTCTTGACTGACACCTTTCAAATATGAGATCCCTTTGCTGATTTTTAAGCTGTCTGTAAGCCATGGCTGTTGCTGTTGCAGGCAACTGAGCAAATGTCATGAATATCCTACTTGGACAAGAGACTGTTATTTGGTGTTACTCAGAGTAGTTTTACTTGATGACAAATGTATACCCAAGCAGACTGAATGCTGTCAGTAAATCATAAGCTGCTGAATAAAATATTATTTGAAGGGTGTGCACGCATATGCATCCAGCTTTTTGTAAGGTTTGTATACTCTGTTTGGTGCCGACAGATTGATTGGTTTTACAACTGAATTGTTCATGTCATAGGTCACATTACAGGTTGGAAAAGGTGTGGACTAACATACTGTGGTCTCAATTTATATATATATATATATATATATATATATATATATATATATATATATATATATATATATATATATATCACAAACACCTGACATCTTAACAAGGGTGTGCACACTGTTCATATCCACTGTATGAAAGCAATGTTTCACACATGTCCCTACCTTATGCCATTTGTCCCCCATTTTGTTGGTCTCTGTCCAGATGCCTTGCACTGACAGGTTGTAAGGTATGCTACAGGGATGTTGCATTCTCTTCAGAGAGGCCTCTGTGGTGACCACTGTGATGCAATGCAGTTAACCCCACCACAAGTGAACATGCACATAAAGCAATATGACTATGAGTGACAGTGTTGTGCATGGTACATTGCATAGCCTTCACATGGCTGTGGTATAGGCAAACCACAAAAGACATATTCCATACTCACCAGCTTCAGGCTGCCATCCCACATGCAGACCAGATGGACCTAAGTAGTTGTGGGAGAGTAGTATTGTCACCAGACTCACATGTGGCATTGGTACAGGATGGATGCAGCATGTCTGCACATTTACAGTACAACCCCCAATACTACACAATTTGCTGTTCTTCACCAGAGATGTGCACTTTTGTGCATTAGAAAACCCCTTCCACAACTGCAATCTGACTTGATACATGCACGTAGATACTCTAGAAATACAAGTATGTCTGCTACACTAGTCTAGCAATCTCCACTGGGACCTTACCTCCACACTCCTCATCCATTGTCTGGGTGCCATCCACCTCTAGCATATGGGGGGGCCTGTACCCTGATGTACTGCGATGGGTGCCCCAAGGTTGCCAAGGAGTTGCCTTGTTGGGTGTCAGTGAGGGCTGCGTGGCTAGGCCCCCACCTGTGGCTGTGTGGTCCCTGGCCACTGCAGCAGCCCTTTGCCAGCCATGTCGTAGGAGGTCATTTGCACGATGGCAGACCTGCTCGTATGTACATGCGTGCAGGCCAACATCATTTACCCTGTGGACTAGATCGTCCCACAGGCTGGTCCTCCACTGCTAATGTTGCTGGCTCTGGCCAAGCATTATTGCATGATACTGTAGTATGGCTTCTGTGATTATATTTGTCTCAGCCGCTTTGAAAGTAGACCTTTGCTGATGTGACATTGCACCTGGAAGGCATAAAAAGGAAAACACATCACAGGACCTCACACATTTGGCAACAGTATGAGCAGAACCTGCACAGCAACATTGAATACCAGTAGCCACCACTCACAACCACAACATACCCCTGTAATCTATCCGCATTGTATCTGCTTGCATTGCACTGCTGGTCCTGATGTGTTATATTCCCCACAATGAGGGCTAGTTAATTTCATAATCCTCTACTCCTCATTCATGTCTGTGTAGAGGGATGACATTGGCCAACTTCAGTGGGGATGGGGTGTGAATTGTGCCAAGGCTTGGTGTGACTACAGTGTATAATGGAGCTGGGAGCACATGCCTGAGTTCATGTAGGGTGCAGACAAAAATGTTATCAGGTCCCATGGATACTTACATTTGTTGCCTTTCAGTAGGCAATATGTACCTGCTCACTGGTGATAAGGGAAGGGTTGTGGGTGCTGTGCATATCCAGCTATAGTGCTGCTGAGCCAGGGGGGGGTGATGTTTGCCCTAAACCTATCTGCAGCAGGTTGGCTATAGCTATGTTGTGTGTGTATGTGGTCTGATTGACCACCATTACAGGGTGGGTTAGTTTGTTGCCTCTGAGATTGCAGACATATGTGAAGATGGCTTTGTGATTGGCCTTGGTGGATGTGTCCAATTTGTACTCATAGTTAGCCTTACAGTACTCCACCTGTGACCTTATATGCTTGATCAGACAAAGGCTGACTTGATGCCAAGTTGGTGCCAGCTCCTAATTTGCCCTGTGCAGTTAATATAGGGACCAAGTCTGTGGTTTGTGTATTGCTGCTGTCCAGAAAAGGGGATTACTCTACTTTGGTGGAGGCAGGTTTTTACGAGTAAGGTATTGCTGAGTCCATACAGCTATGTTGGTGTTCATATAACTGTTTGTAGTAGGCACAAACACACAGTCATAACACAGCTGGACACCGCTCCAATTTCAAACAGATAATCATGCTTATTGTAGTACCCATGGCTGTGTCAGAACAATGCAACAACCAGTAGCTGTAGAAATGTCACTCTGTTGGATGCACAGTAACTAAGATTACACATGTATGCAACATGTATACCTTATTTAACTGACATTTTGCATCCCATGTCTATTGTTATGAGACAGCCAGATATACCTACTCATACTAACATGTGCACAGGTAATACCTGATATACATTTCTGTTCTATGTCAGTATGGGTCAGTATGGCACACTGTATTCACACTGTTGCTGCCCAGTCATCCCTCTCAACCCGTTAGAGCAGGACATCTGTAGGATGCCACACATACATGGGAGGGCAATGGGACAAAATTAGTGACACTGTCTTAATATTGCTGCAACACACACGAGTCATTCAATAACACAGTAGCCTTTGCATTGAAAGACATACTCTGGAGGATGTCCAGCACTCATATGGCAGGAAGATAGGACAAAGGCTAGAAGTGTGGTAGTGAGGGTAAAAAATTTTAATGTTGGCAATATGAATGGTATAGGGACAGATCTAGCTGATATGATGGCCAGATGGAGGGGGAGTATGGCTAGGTGTATCAGAGTGAGGTCTCAATTGTTTTATCAAGGTGTGAATGGGAGGGGAAAGGGGGTAGGGGTTATCCTGATGGAACAGTATGCCAGGGGTGTTTTTGGAGAATGACATTAGTGTCTGACAGAGTGATGTTTATGAATCTGGAAATGGATGATGTAATGATGAATGTTGTTAGTGCATATGCTACGCAAGTTGCTTGTTCGGTGGATGAGAAAGAGAAATGTGAAGTCAGTTGGATGACATGGTGATGACTGGACCCTAGGGTGAGAGAGTGGTGATTGCAGTAGATTGCAATGGCCATGTTGGTGGAAGGGACAGAGGGGATGAGGAAGAGATGGGTATGTATGGTGTTAAGCAAAGGAATGCAGATGGTGACATGGTAGTAGATTTTCCAGAAGGATGGACATGGCTGTGATGAATACATACTTTAACTAGCGGGAGGAACATAAGGTGCCATACAAGAGTGAAGGGAGATGCACACAGGTGGAATATATCCAATGTAGGAGGCCCAGTTTGAAGGAGACTGGAGACTGTAAAGTGGTGACAGGGTAAAGTATAGTTAGGCAGCAGTGACTGTTGATCTGTAAGATAACGTTGATGATCAAGAAGAGGAGGAGTGTGAGGGCAGCACCAAGGATCAGATGGTGGGAACTGGAAAAGGGTGATTGTTAGGTGGAGTTCAGAGAAAAGTTAAGACAGGCACTGGCTGGCAGTGATGATTTACCAAATATCTGGATAAGTACAGCAGAGCTAGTAAGGGAGATGGCTATAAAGGTGCTTGGTGTGACATGTGGATGGAGGAAGGAGTACAAGAACACCTGGTGGTGGACTGAGGAAGTACAGGACAGTATACAGGGAAAGAGGTTGGGGATGAAGGAGTGGGATTGTCCAAAAGATGAGGAAAGTAGACAGGAGTATAAGGAGATGAGGTGTATGGCAAAGACAGAGGTGGCAAAGTCTAAGGATGAGGAATATGATGACTTGTATGACAGGTTGGACACTAAGGTGGGATGACAGGACTTGTACCGGTTGGCTAGACAGAGGGACTGAGCTAGGAAAGATGTGCAGCAGATAATGTTGACAAAGGATAATGAGGGAAATGTACTCACAAGTGAATAGGGTGTGTTGAGCAGATGGATAGAGTATTTTGAGAGGCTGATGAATGAAGAGAATGATAGAGAGAGGGTTGGATTATGTGGGTATGGTGAATCAGGAAGTGCAACGGCTTACCAAGGAGGAAGTAAGGATAGCTATGAACAGGATGAATTCTGGAAAGTCTGTTGGTCCACATGACATACCTGTGGTAGCTTGGAAGTGTTTAGTGGAAATGGCAGTGGTGTTTTTCACCCGATTGTTTAATGATATCTTGTGGAGAGAAAGTGTTTGTGTACCATTTTAAGAATAAGGTTGATGTGCAGAGCTGTAGTAACTACAGAGGGATAACATTAATTAGTCACAGCATGAAGTCATGGGAAAGAGTAATGGAAGCTAGGTTAAGCAGGGCGGTGATTAGTAGTGGTCAGCAGTTTGTTGTCATGCCAGGTATGGGCACTACAGATGCAATGTTTGCTCTGAGAGTGTTGATGGAGTAGTACAGAGAGGGTCAGGGGTTGCTTTGTGTCTTTCTGGATGTAGGGAAAGCATATGACAGGGTGCCTAGAGAGGAGTTGTGGTATTGTATGAAGAAGTCATGAGTGGCAAATACATATGTAAGACTATTAGAGGAAATGTGCAAGAGTGGTGTGACAGCGGTGAAGTCTGTGGCGGGAGTGACAGATGTGTTTAAGGAGGGGTGGGATGATGTCAGGGATCAGCTGTGAGCCCTTTCTTATTTGCAATAGTGATAGACAGGTTGACAGAGAAGATCATACAGGAGTCCCCGTTGACTATGATGTTTGCAGATGACATTGTGATCTGTACTGAGTAGGGTACAGATGTAGGAGACCCTGTAGAGATGGAGATATGCTCTAGAGAGGAGAGGAATGAAGGTCAGCAGGACTAAGACTATATGTGTGTGAATGAGAGGGAGAGTAGTGGAATGTTGAGGATGCAGGGAGTAGAGTTGGCAATGGGAGATGAGTACAAATGATTGGGATCAACATTTCAGAGTAATGACGACTGTGGAGGACAAGTGAAGAAGTGAGTACAGGCAGGATGGAGAAGTTGGAGAAGAGACTCAGTACTTATTTTTGACAGACGAGTACCAGCAATAGTGAAAGGGAAGGTCTACAACAGGGTAGTGAGACCAGCTATGTTATATGATTTGGGGACAGTGTCATTGACAAAAAGGCAGGAGTCACAGTTGGACGTGGCAGAGTTGCAGATGTTATGAGTTGCACTAGTTGTGATCAGGGTGAAAAGGATTAGCAATGTATATATGACAGGATCATCCCATGTTGGACGGTTTTGAGACAAAGCCAGAGAGACAAGATTACATCAGTTTGGACATGTGCTGCAGAGGGATACTGAGTATATTGGGAAAAGGATGGTAAGGATGACACTGCCAGGTAAGAGGAAAAGAGGAAGGCCTCAGATAAGGTTCCTGTATGTGGTGAGAGAAGACATGTAGGATGTTGGTGTGACACAGCAGGATGCATAGGACTGGCAGAAATGGCAACAGATGATCCATTGTCATGACCCCTAACAGGAACAGCCAGAAAAAAAGAAGGAGATCTTGTAACATCAGTCTTCACAGATTTGCCATTGACTTGCCAGAGATCACACAACTGTATGAGTAAATGATTACAAATGAATGCCTACATATGGTCAGTGTGCATAACATTGGACAGTTTAATGGTATGTGCTCAGTATATCACATGCAGTTCAATACACACATGTGCAACAGTATGTTACTATGCAAATGTCATGTATAGGTCTCTCACATTTCTGAGACAACCAAGCATATCATAGATGTATTCACAAGTAAGATATGGATATGTACAACATCCCAGTAGCTGGACTAGCATTGTCACAGTCAGCATTGCTCAACATACACTGCAGTAGTAGTCATATGTGAGCCATCCTTTCCTGGGGTGGCTCAGGGGCTTGACGTATGATCTATGTCACTGTAGACAGACCCAGATGCCATGGGCATAGGTTCTGATGAGCAATATATCAGTACAGCAAGTTTTGTTCAGACATATATGTTACAGTTCATAATTCTCATTCTTACATACCACCTACTGCAGTCCATTGACATACCTGTTTGTTTTATTCAAGTGTAGGTGGTTATGTCCTGCTTGGTTTTTATTTTTTTTTTTCACTATTTTCTCTCTCTCTCTCTCTCTCTCTCTCACTTAAACATGTAGGGTGTACATCTGTTTTGCATAGGCAGCAGCTTGCCTTTTGTAGGTAATGCTCATGAGAAGCTGATGGCCTGTGCACCAGTTGGTGTCCCAAACTTGAAAACTGCATGCAGGACAGCTGTGTTGTTATTCATATAGCCAATGGCATGGCAACACACTCCTATCATTGAGTACGTCATGTGAGCATTGGCCTTTTTTCTTTCCACTGAGGAGGACTTCATGGAGGTGTGTGAACAACATCATCACAGAGGGTATTTGGAAACACCTCTTGCAACCAAAACTGTGGAGACAGACCAATAGCATGAGGGAGAATGTTCCAGACATAGGAACAGAATGTACCTATTGCTGTTATACATTTGGATTAATGCTGGTCTAACAGGGTTTGTGTGGACATGGAGCTCCTGGGTGATTTTAACTCTGACAGTGTTATGTGTTGGTCTTTGGACATAACTCTCACCTGTAGGGTTATCCGCAGAATGGCCAGAATTTGGACTCCTATGTTTGGTGTGTTCCTCAGACATTTTTTGTCTTTGGATAATCAGTAGCATACTCTGGGGATTGCAGTCAGCAACTGCTAACATCCATTTGTGTTTCTGACCTCATATCCCTCAGAAAAGATGTGTTACAACTAACCCTGTTACAAAAGCAACATTTTCAGTTTATAACAGCTATATTTCAAATATGCCCCTGTTTTTGGGCCTCTGTCCCACAATTATGTCAGGCTTTGTCCAGATGTCATGCAGTAAGAGGTTGACAGGTATGGTATATGATTATTTAGTGACTACATTCCTGACATTATCCCAGTGATGTATCAGACTGTCAGACATGTTATGTGGAAGAGGCCTTATATATGAGGAGAAAGCCTGGACAGTCTGTGGGTCTCTGTACAGTTGAGAGGTCTATGTATTTCTGGCAATTGTTGTCAGACTGTCAGGATTGTGTAGCAGTGTATTGTTTCAATGTTATTTGGCCTGTGTAGGGAGGGCTGTGGATGTATGTGTTATGGCTCCTTTTCTATCTGCCTGTGCATGCTGCTCCTGTTTCTGGTGATCTATCAGCTGCATATGTTTGTAGGGGCAGACTGAGATATGCCCCATACTACAATCAAGCATCATAGTACACTGTGAATTGGGCCAGTATATGTGGGGGTAGTGTGTGTGTGGCAAACATGTTGAGATGTTTTTGTTCACACAGCCATTATACTATAATGTCCCTTTGTCTCATTGGTATGTCACTGTGACTGTAGTTGAACCGGTTGTGAGTATGCACTTTCACACTGGTGTCTGTTTTCCAGTGATGTGACATTCCTGTAGTGTCTGATATATTTGCCAATACATGTATCATTCCCCCTAGAAGATTTGGCTTAGTGTTGTGTCAGTCTGACTATAGTTTGGACAGTCCTTGGTGACATGCTTAGCAGCTGAGTGTAGTTTCCCTAATGTGATATTATGTCCAGATATTTGTAGGGCATAGTGTTGCCTAGCTCCCATAAATGTGTATCTCTGAAACAACAGTGGGCTGATGTGAGGATTTCAGTCACTAGCTAGTGACAAGTAATTGAGTGTTGGACTTGTGCTATTTCAGTCAATATATGTTAGGACAGACATGAGGGTGTTATTGCAGCAACTGTGTCAGCCTATCTACTTCAGTATTTTAGATATGTCCCTATTTCCATGGCTTTCTCCCCCCACTTTGTCAGGCCTGGCCCAGGTTCATTGCACTAAGGGGTTCTGAGCCTACCTTGGGACTGTCTGGGTTGTTTCATTATGTCCAGGTTTATTGCTCATACTTCTGGTCTGTTCCACAGATGTATTATTTTCATATCCCTGGTAAATCACTGTGAGGATCTGAAGATTTCTGACAGTAAATCATGACATACATTTCAGTTTCAGACCTCACATCTTTCAGAACATGTATGCTGAAACACACCCTGTCACTCTGGCAACATTTGACATTTATTAGAGTGTTATTTAAAATATGTCTCTAGTTTTGTTCCATTGTCCCCCCATTTGGACAGCCTTGGACCAGATTTCTTGCAATAAGGGTTGGTAGTTATGGTTCTGCGGTATGACTCCAGTACATGTTATGAGTATATATATATATATATATATATATATATATATATATATATATATATATATATATATATATATATATATATATGTATATATATATATATTTTTTTTTTCTATATATGCATAGTTATTTTTCATATATATTTACAATATATATATATATATATATATATATATATATATATATATATATAGTATATGTGTATATTTTATATGTATATCACTATTTATATCATGTATATATTTGTCCATATATATGCATCTCCATACATATATACATGTGTGTATATATGTGTGTGTGTGTATATATATATATATATATATATATATATATATATATATATATATATATGTGTGTGTGTATATATATATATATATATAAATACGTGGCCTGACTGATTCTACGGAATCTTTTCCCTACTGTTGAATGACCATATGTTGGAAAAAACATCTGCAATCCCAACAGTTCAGATGGTGTAGTGTTACATTGCTCTGACTATGGTGTGCAGGGATCTGGCAGGGCTGGTAATTTTTTTGCTCTTACTCCCGCTTACAAACACTTACTCATGCTTACACCCACACTAATTCTTTAAAAGAAAAGAAAAAGGTGTGATAGGAATGTGGTGGAAAAGGCACACACAGAGGGAAGAACAATATGAAAGATTGCTACAGATTTGCAGGGTGGGTCTACATAAAGTCCATAGCTTTCCATTTCACTTATGCAGCAACAGCTGTACATTTGTACAGATGTTGGAGGTGAATTTGGACGCTCAAACCCCAGAGAGAGGGGTGAGGACAACAGAAATGTGTTGTTAAACCTGGTAAGCATAGCTAAGCATTGCTAACCATTGCTCACATTTCATTCTCATAATATACCACACTAATGACTTCATTTAGTAAGTGTACATGATTTCCCTTACATGACATGGCTGTATGTGCTTTCATTACAGTAGCAAGGGGTGTAACTATACTGTATGGGACACATGCATACATGGGTGTTTTCACGTTATATGCACTCACACATCCATTTTACACCAGCTACACTACCCTGGGTAACAAAAATAACTTTCCACATATTTTAATATGAACATAGCACTTTTAACACTGGTTTCCCATGTAGATTAGGATTGCCTTTGTATTACTCGAACCGTGTACACCTGCATGCAAAGCTGGGACTCTTACCACTACATTATCTTAGTTTGGTGATTTGAGCTGTATATTTTTATTTATTGCCTATTGGATATTAAGATTATATTACTATATTAAATGGAGAGTATTGCAGTTTTCACTCATATCATTGAGGATTACTGTCATGACATTATGGCAAACATTTCAGGTTCAGATTCAGACTTGTATCCTTCTGAACATTAATACTAATGCATAACCTGTTTTCTATCAACTGTCTGTCTGTCTTCTGTGCAGATGGGATGACACTAGTGCTCAGGCTGTGGTTGACAACACTGCAGAATGGGTCTGAGTTCATGTTGGATGCAGCCAGGAATGGCATCAGGCCTATAGAGTCCTCTATGAGTCGGCTTTGAGAGGGCATTACAGACCTGCATCCTGATCATGAGGGAAGGGGGCAGGTGCTGTACATGCACATGTGTACCTATGAGGAGACAGGGTGGTGTTTACACTTCACCTGTCTGCAGCAGTTGCCTAAATCCATGGCATATGTGTATGTGGTGCTATTGACCACCTCTACAGAGCAGATATGTTTGTTGCCTCTGGAATTGCAGACACACGTCTGGAAGGCCTAGTGATTGGCCTTGGTGGATGTCTCCAGTTTGCACTCAAAGGCAGCCTTAGGGTACATCACCTGTGACCTTATTTGCTTGTGCAGAACAAGGTTACATGGCTTCCAATGAAGCACATGTTCCTTCTTGGCCCATCCTGCGATTATTTTCAACTATGATGGTAGTTGTGTATTGCTGCTGTCCACCGCAGGCATTCAGCCTACCTTGAGGGGGGGTTAATGTTGTCCTGTCAGGTATTGCTGAGGCTATAAAGCTATGTAGGTGTCCACATAGTATTGTGGTGTGGGCCTGGACACTGCTGCTAGTTCAAACATATGGGACACCCTTCATGTGGGCCTTGCACATTTTCCTTGCCTGTGTGAGGGACATTATGGAAGTGTGGGGACTACAGCTTCACAGACAGTAGGTGGAAATATCTCACAGGACAGTACATGTGGAGACAGGCCAACAACATGGGATGCAAAGTTCCAGAATTGGGTACAGATTGTTTGTCATTAGAGCTGTTATACACATGGAGGGTTGCTAGATTGACAGGATTAGTCTGGACATGCATTTACTGGTGACTTGACATCTGACAGTGATATGCCTCTGACATAACTCTCAACTGTCATGTTGTCCACAGACTAGCCAGATGTTTGCCTGTTATGCTTGGTCTGTTCCTCGAACAACATCTGTTTTTGTGGTATTTGTAGGATAATGTGAGGATTGTAGTCAGTAACTGCTGACATCCATTGGTTTTCCAGACATATCCTTTATGGATGTTACGTTACAACAACACATGTAACACCAGCTACTGTTTCAGTTTGAGACACCATTATGTGTGATATCTCCCTCTTTCCAGCCCCCTTTCCCACAAGTACATCATGCATTGTCCTGATGTCCACCACTACAAGGTGTAGAGGTATGGTATATCATTAATTACCAACTGCACTCCAGTTATCATGCCAATGACATGGCAGACTCCTGGCCATGGTATGCAGTGGTGGCCAGGATTATGGTTCCACACCCTGGTAAATCTGTGGACATCTGTACATATGACAATTATGTCTGTCTGGCCATTGTGAACAGACTGCCAAGATTGTGTAGCAGTGTTGTGTGTATACCATTAATTATGCTGAGTTTGTTGGGCTAGGTAAGGAGAATAGAAGATGTGAGTACCATACATCCTTTACATATCTGACTCTGCATGCTGCTGCAGCTGCTGGCAGTCTATCATGTCTGTATGCTTGTAGGGGATGACTATGAAATGTCCTGTAACACCTCAGGACTCCAAGTACACTGTGAATTGGGCCATTGTATGTTGGTGTAGTATGTGATTGGCAATCAGGATATGTTTGTTCAGACAGTCTTTCTACTCTAGAGTTCATTTTGGATACTGTTATGTTGCTGTGACTGTGTAGCAAATGTTTTTGGGTGGACATTTTTGCACCACTGACTGCTTTTCACTACAGTTCCATCCCTGTAGTGCATGCTATATTTGAATATACATGGGTAATTTCCCAGAGGTGATGTGAGGGGAGCATCATGTTTGTCTTACTGTGCTTCATAATGTGCTGGGTGACATGTTTGGCAGCTGCCAGGGGATTTACATTCAGTTATATCACTGCGGTCATACGTCTACACTGTACAGAGGCCTAGACCCTGTCCAGATGTGTGGCTCATATGTTTTGTCTATTCCCCAGACAGTTGTTGTCCTTGGATAATTGGTAGGATACTCTGGGGAATGCAGTCAGTAACTGCTAACATCCATTGGTGTTACTGACTTCATATCCCTCAAAAAAGATGTTACAACAAAGCCGGTAACACCAGCAACTGTCTACATTTATCACACCAATATGTCCTGTGTTTGGGCCTGTGTCCCCCAATTATGTCAGGATTTGTCTAGATGTCATGCACTAAGAGGTTCAGAGGTATGTAGTATCATTATTTATTGCATTCATTCCTGCTACCATCCCAGTGATGTCATAGACCCCCAGGCAGATAACAAGGAAGAGGCAATAGATATGAGTCCTGTACCTATACATTCTCAGGGAAACTGTACATTTGAGAGGTCTGTGTATGTCTGCCCATTGTTAAAAGACTGTCAGGACTATGTAGCAGTGTAGTGTGTAGATGTTATTTAGGCTGTGTAGGGAGGGGGTACATGTGAGTGTCATGGGCCCTTTCTATCTGACTGTGCATGCTGCTCCAGTTTCTGATTCTCTATCGCCTGTGTATGTTTGTAAATGCAGACCATGACATGTCCCATAACACCTCATGATTCCCACTACACTGTGACTTGGGGCAGTATATGTAGGGGTAATGTATTAGTGGCAAACGAGACTTTGTTGCTCACGCAGCCATTATACTGTAGTGTTCAGTTTGCTTACTGGTATGTTGCTGTGACTGTTGTGCAATTTTGTGTGGGTATGCACTTTCACACCAGTGTCTGTTTTTCACTAGTGTTACATCCCTGTAGTGCCTGTTATATTTTCTAGTGCATGTGTACAGCCCCAGAGCTGAACTTGGGGAGTGTTGTGTCAGTCTGATTGTAGTTTGTACATTGCTTAGTAGCTCAGTGTAGTTTCCCTACTGTTGTGTTATGTCCACATATTTGTAGGATGTCCAGGTGTCTGGCCGATATCTTTGGTGTGGTCCCCATAACTGTTTTGTACTCTTGACACAGCAATGGGATGATGTGGGGACTGAGGTCACTAACTAATGGGAAGCAATTGAGTCCTGGAATTGTGATATTTCAGTTGCTACATGCTTGGACATATGGTGTTACTACATCAACCTTCTCAGCTAATCTACTGACATATTTTGGACATGTCCTTATTTTCATGCCTTTGTTCCCCCCACTTTGTCAGGCTTGGTCCAGATTCACTGCACTAAGGGATTGTGAGCATACCTCTCCACTGCCAGGATTTTCACAGAATGTCCAGATGGTTGGCGCATACTTTTGTTCCGTTCCACAATTAATTTGTATTTGTCTGGTAAATCACGGTGAAGATCCAAGGATTTATGTTAGTAAATAATGCTATAACATTTCAGTTTCCATCCTCATATCCTTCAGTAATAGTCTGCTGAAATGCACCCTGTTGCTGTAGCAAATGTTTTCATTTCTAACTGCAATATTTGAAATATGTCCCTATATGTGGGCCACCCCCCCCCCCTTTTACAGCCTTTGTACAGGTTTCTCACAGGTTGAGAGGGTTGGTTCTGAGTTATAACTGCACTGCATGTTTTATATATCTATATATATATATATATATATATATATATATATATATATATATATATATGTATATATATATGATTTCACTTCATATTGCCAAAATGCTGAAATATTGAATGTCAGCATTTCGACAGTATAAAGCCGAAACCATCAAAACACCAACACCTCGCATTCACAAAACCACATCAAACACACACCATACAGCATGCAGCACACAAAACTTAACACCCACGCCACAAAACAATGACATACAACACAACACCACACAAACACACAAATACACTACATAAATGCAGGGAGCTGCACCCCCCCCCCTACTTACATATACTAACTCCGAGATCGCACAAACAGTAAAAAAAAAAAAAAAAAATCCCACACAGCCAACATATATACTCATACTTCTACCTCCCTACCCTAACCCACTTGTACAAGTTACAAAAACACTCACGCACACTCACTCACCTTAAACTGCAGACACCAACCCAGCCAAAAACTTCCATAGGATAATGTAAATTCATAACTGTGAATTCGACATAGTCCTATTCGTGATTATGCACTTTCTTTATTTTGAGGTTTTGGCTTCATGGACACAAATTGCTGAAATTCTATATTTCAGCAATTCGTGTATATAAAGTGAAACTATATATACATATATATATATATATATATATATATATATATATACACACACACACACAAACACACACACACACACACACACACATATATATATATATATATATACATTTTTTCCTTCCTTTATATATATATATATATATATATATATATATATATATATATATATATTATGACTCTACTGTTTCATATATATGTTTCATCAGATATATATATATATATATATATATATATATATATATATATATATATATATACACAACACATGACTGGTTCCACAAAGCTTTCTCCCTAATGTTGTATGCCTCTATTGCATAATTTGTTTGCAAAAACATCATTCCCTGTACCTTAGATGGTGTAGTGGTGCATACCTCTGACTACAGTATTCAGGATCATGGGTTTGATAATTGGGACTGTTGTTTTTTTTTTTTTCATTAATGTTAAATGACCAGAATGCATGACATGTTTGTTAAAGCATTACAATTTTTCACAGATCAGATAGTGTAGTGGTAGTTTGCTGTGATTATAGAGGATAGTCGGTTTGAGACTTGGCAGGGCTGACTATTTTGTTGCTGGCAAAACAAGGTCTGATGGATACTCAGTGATGACGGCACTTTTAAGCATATTACACTTATAAATTTTTATTATAAAATAATATTTATATGCACATTATAATTTTACGTTTCCCTTCCATGAATCCCCCTATGTGCGTTCATTAAATTAAATTCTTGTGTGACTATACTGTATGAGGAACTTGTGTTTAAATGGAGGTTTCACATCTTTTCTACACTGACATCTCACTTTTGGAAGTGCTACACTACCCCGGTTGACAAAAAAAAGGTTGCTACATAATTTAAGTTTACTAAAATAACTTTAGCACTACTTTCACATAGGAAAATAAATTGCCTCTCTAGGGACTCAAACCATAAGCATCTGCATGTAAATGCCACAACTCTAACCACTACATTACCTCAGCTTGGAAATTTCACCTATTTGTATTTAGTTCCTATGGGATGTTTAAGCTATGCTAAGCAGACAGCCATAATGTGCATGCCCACTTAGCTACACTTAAACATTCCTTAGGCTACTGGAAAAAAGTTCTATATTATTATGATATTATTAGATTATATGTGGTGTTCTGTCAACTACCTTGGACTGCAATTGTGAAATACTGGCATTGATTTGGCTTTCAGGCTACTATCCTTCAGGGACTCCTGCTAATACATATCCTGTTATCTATCAACTTTCTAAATGTGTGGGGCAATTTTTCAAGCGTGTCCCTAATGTAGTTTTATTCACCCCATCATTTGTGCCTTTGTTAACATGAACTGCTGTGAGGGAATGTGCCATGCACTTGCTTTCAGACTTCTACCCTTACGTTATTCATGGTGCTGCATGACTTGTTCTCTATCAACTTTTTATGTTTGTGGGGATGTGCTTATGCTTTTTCACTTTTGGGGGATTTATCCCCAGTTAAGTGTTCATTTGCACACATTTCCTGCTTTACACATGCACACCCACTGCATTGCTTTCTTATTGCCGTTTTGATTTCAGTGTCTGCAGACACTGAAATGATCATTTTCTTATTTCAGTGTCTGCGGACACAAATACTGGCATAATATTAGAGCAAACCTCTAATATTATTCCAATTTGGCTTAGAAAATGTCGTATGGCACTTTCTGAGTGCTGGGGGCGTGTTTAGTGTCTGTGCACTACACGGACACGCTTCCTGCACTGGTTCATGTTCCATGTCTGTGTAGGTTAAACAGCGTGTGCCTTCATGCATATGCAAGGTGTGCTGCTGTTCTACATGGACACGAACCACTCCATGCAGGAATAGCACTATTCCTGCATGGAGTTTAATAAATCTTGGGGACTGTGTTTACTGTGACTCATAAAATTCAATTTAAGACCTAGAACCTAGCGAATATTACTACTATAAAAATAGTTTGTGCTGAAGAGTTTGCTATTCATACTTCTTTAATAATCCTTATGGTTCCAGAGATATGAACATTTGTTTAAAATGTGAGGACATAACTTGATTCTCTCAAAAGGCTTAGGCTCCGCCCATTGGAAGTTACAGTGCAAACTTCCTGAGCTCAAGTAGAATAAATGAGCTAGTTTGGTAATTACTTCTCTGAAGTAAAAGCGAATCCCAAATGGCTCTGGGCTCATATTTCTTGTATATTAGATTAGCCCTACTAATTTCATGGTGTATGTTTTAAGGCCACATAATTCTTTTATTAGTTTTCCTTTTCATTTTTATATTGACTTCTATGCAAAAATATGAAAAAACTGACGGCCAAATATTTTCATACTTGTATTACTGTACTTCTGAGCATTTATTCCATAACAGAACACAGTACTATACTGTTAATCTTTTTCAGATGGAAAGACATCTTAATTTTCTTAATCTTTTCAGTTTCACTTTTTCAAAATACAAAGCCAAAACATTCTTCTTCTTCTTTTGGCTGCTCATGTTAGGGGTCACCACAGCTGATCATCTGTTTCCATTTCTTCCTGTCCTCTGCATCTTGCTCTGTCACACCAACCACCTTCATGTCCTCTCTCACCACATCCATAAACCTTATCTTAGGCCTTCCTCTTTTCCTTAACATCTTTTTCCCAATATACTCTGCATCCCTCCTCAGAACATGTCCAAACCAGCATAATCTTGCCTCTCTGGCTTTGTCTCCAAACCTTCCAACTTGGGCTGACCCTCTAATATACTTATTCCTAATCCTGTCCACCCTTGTCACACCCAGTGCAAATCTTAACATCTTTAACTCTGCCACGTCCAGCTCCTACTCCTGCCTTTTTGTCAATGCCACTGTCTCCAACCCATATAACATAGCTGGTCTGACTACCCTCTTATTGACCTTCCCTTTCACTCTTACTGGTACTTGTCTGTCATAAATCACTCCTGACACTCTTCTCCACCCACTCCATCCTGCCTGTACTCTCTTCTTCACCTCTCCTCCACACTCACCATTACTCTGAACTGTTGAGTGTTTAAACTCATCCACCTTCACCACCTCTACTTCCTGCATCCTCACCATTCCTCTATCCTCCCTCTCATTCACACACATATATTCTGTCTTAGTCCTGCTGATCTTCATTCCTCTTCTCTCTACAGCATATCTCCACCTCTCCAGGGTCTCCTCCACCTGTTCCCTACTCTCTCTACAGATCACAATGTCATCTGCAAACATCATAGTCCACGGGGAGTCCTGTCTGATCTCGTCTGTCAACCTGTCCATCACCATTGCAAATAAGAAAGGGCTCAGAGCTGATCCTTGATGTAAACCAACCTCCACCTTAAACACATCCGTCACTCCCACCACAGACCTCACCACTGTCACACTACCCTCGTACATATCCTGTACCACTTCTACATACTTCCCTGACACTCCCGACTTCCTCATACAATACCACAACTCCTCTCTAGGCACCCTGTCATATGCTTTCTCTAAGTCCACAAAGACACAATGCAACTCCTTCTGACCTTCTCTGTACTTCTCCAACACTCTCAGAGCAAACATTGCATCTGTAGTGCTCTTTCCTGGCATGAAACCATACTGCTGATCATTAATCATCACGTCCCTTCTTAACCTAGCTTCCACTACTCTTTCCCTTAACTTCATACTGTGATTGATCAGTTTAATCCCTCTGTAGTTACTACAGCTCTGCACATCACCCTTATTCTTAAAAATCGATACCAAAACACTTTTTCTCCATTCCTCAGGCATCCTCTCACTTTCCAAGATTCAGTTAAACAATCTAGTTAAAAACTCCAGTGCCATTTCACCTAAACACCTCCATGCTTCCACAGGTATGTCATCTGGACAAAGCCAAAACATTCAACATTACAAAATCAGCACATGTAATAGAATGTAATCATCACCTTAAGTCCCCGTTACATTCATAGTGTGAGGCTGACTTTCTTAACAGAGTTCATAGGTGTTTACTAGGCTAATGATCCCAAGGGGCCTTTTTAATCCTAACCATGAGTTCCAGCTGTATGAGATAAGTTTTAATATCCTAGGGTTATTTTCAGGTGTATATGTAGGCTTGGACATGGGTGGACTAGTATTTATAGGCTGTCTCTGTCCACTTGAGAAATAAGTGCTAGACAAGGGGTGACTTTATAATTTCCCATCCACTTGTCTAAGGTACACTTGAATTGGGTTAGGGAAGAACTCTACTTCACATGGATGGGAAGCCTGCTCCAGAGAAAGGATAGTCTCTGAGATACATACCTGTCCCTTCAACTTGTCCTCTTTATGTTGCAGACAAGGCTTAGGTCTCTAGATTGGGTAAACCTGATGCTATTTGTTTTGTGGATGTGTAACAGGTCCAGAAGAACAGGATCAGAGGATGTTTTGTAGGCCAGGCATAGAGCACCTCTCAGCAATCTGCAGGAGACTTATGCACGGATAGGACATTGAGGCAGTCAGTGTAATGTTGTTTAGACCATGTAATGTCTTTCCATTTCACTGTTGCAGAATTCATTACATTAAGGATCCCCCTGCTATGGTTGGCCCGATGTATGGGTAGTATACCAAAGCCTTTAGGTTGTTTTAAGGTATGCCGTACATCACACATATGCTCCTCACATAGTGTAGGGCATACAGATGATGTGTGGACATGCCATCCTAAGAATAAGAACTTCTTTTCCATCAGTCCTAATGCCATCACTTGATCTTCAGTCTGAATGCCTGTTCCATTGCTGGTTCACCAGGCCGTTGCAGATAAGTGTCCCCTTGGGGTTCTGTTTTACCTCGGTGGTGTTTGTAGCTTCCAACAAGTCCTCTCAGTTGCTTCATTTTCCCAAGTTACTATCCTCAGCTACCTTGGCTCTTAGGGCTGTTAAATATCAGACCCATATGTCCAGGTATTTGTTGGCTCTCCTATCCCAGGCCTGTCAGGTTATTTCAGACCATTCAGATGTGGGAAGGGGATCAACTTTTGGGTCCCTAAAGGTGCAGGGGTTGTGGTTGCCTCTTCAACAAAAAGAGCAGATCAATGTCAAACAGATGAGAGCTCGTCTGATTGTGTTTCATTCTTTCCATCCTCTTTTTCTACCTAGGATTTCTCAAAGTATTTACAAACAATACAACAATGATGTATGTAAACAAACAAGCATGACAAGATCTTATCTTCTTTGTCGGTTGTCCTTCCTAGTGTGAGATCTTGCTATCTAGTATCAAGTGACTCTTCAGGGGGTTTACATTCACTCAGGTCAAAACATTATGGCAGTCACTCTGAGCAGGTCCTTAACTCAATCCCATGAATGGATGCTTCACAGGGATGTGTTTCTGGACATTGTCCACCACTGGGGTACTCCTCAAATAGATCTTTTAGTCTCCCATCTGAAAAGACAACTTCCTCTGTTTCATACCAGAGTCCCGGGTCCTCTAGTTTGGAAGGTGGATACCCTGTCCTTTTCTTAGAAGGGGATGTTTCTTTGTGCTTTCCCTCCCCTTCCCCTCATTCCAAAAGTCCTGTTCAAAGTTTAAGAGGATGCAATCAAAATCTTGTTGGTGACTCCCTTTTGGCTGAGACAGCACTGGGTTCCCTCATTTTTTGCATTTAGCCAAGGGCAATCATTACAAGTTACCTCACAGGGTAGACCTACTCATACAGGAAAGAGATCTCTCATCTACCCCTACCTGTCCACTCTTCAACTGGTACTGTGGGTGATAGGGTTTTGGTTCCACATAGACACCTTTTTTTCTGAGGATGTGCATAGGGTCCTGCAGGTGGCCAGTAAACCCAATACTAGGAAATCCTACTTCCAAATGGAAGACTTTTTTTGTTTGGTGTCTTCGTTGTAACCTGGATCCACTTTCTGTGGATGTTCCTTTTGGTTCTGTCTTATCTGTGTGAATTACTCAGTGCTGGGTTGGTTTATTCGTCTGTTAAGGTCAGCACATCATCTATTTCTGTTTGTCTGCCTTTAGCTCCTCCTTTAGCTTCTAGATTTGAGGCTAAACAACTCTTTAAAGTTGCCCTTCATATTAGGCCTCTTAGGAAGCCTGTTCCTCCTCCCTGTGATCTTAATTTTGTATTGGAAAAATTGACGCAGCCTCCTTTTAAGCCTGAAAAGTCAGCTTCCTTGCAACACTGCTGTTGGAAGCCTGTACTTTTGTTGACCCTTACGTGACGTGTGTCTGAACTTCAAACTCTTATGGCTTGTCCTCCTTTTTGAGTCTTTCATAAGGACAGGGTGGTCTTGTGTACTAATCCTTCTTTTATGCCCAAGGTGGTGAATGAGTTGTCCCATAATCAGTCAATTAATTTGCCCACTTTTTCCCTTCTCCACAATCTGCCAGTGAGAATGTACTGCACACGTTGGATGTGCATAGACAACTCTAATTTTATTTGGATAAGACTAAGGCTATTAGGACATCTGATCAGCTCTTTGTTTCCTTTCTTCCTAGGTCCTTAGGATTAGCTCTATCCAAGCAAACTGTTTCTTCTTGGATCTCAAAAGCTATTTCTTTTTGTTATTCCTTTCATAGCAAGAGCCTTCCTTATTATGTTAAGGCTCATTCTACTAGGGCTGTTGCTTCTTCTGGTGCTTTTTTCAAGGATCTGGATACTAACTCTATTCTTGAGTCAGTTACCTGGACTTCTGTGCATACATTTACCAAGAACTACAAGTTGGACAGAATCTCCAGAGCCAGAGCTGGTTTTACTATGGCCATCCTTCATGGCTTCCTAGAGGGCTCTGCTGGTCCTTCTCCTCCCAAGTTTCTTCCTGAGCTTTGGCATTCTCCCTAATGTAATGAATACTGCAACAGTGAAATGGAAGGACATAGTACAGTTCTGTAAAATCTTACCATAATAGTAGATGTCCTTCTCTTCACTGTTGCAGTATTCACTCCATCTCTCCACCCTCTGGTCCATTTCTCTTCTGGATGTACTGATTATCTCACTTTTCCTTCGACTGGCATTCCTACTGGGGCTCTCACCTCTAAGGGTGGCATGTGCAGATGTCACCTTTATGCTCTATGCTACGCAAGGAGCATACATTTGATACATGGTGTTCCTTAAAGAAAACTCTAGGCTTTGATATACTGGCTGGACTTTGGGCTACCCTTGGTGGGGATCCCTAACGTAATGAATACTGTAAAACTGAAGAGAAGGACATCTACTGTTACAGTAAGATTTTACACAACTGTACTTTCTTTTTGTGAGGAAAGTCTGTGCATGTACCAATTTTTTCATGTGCCTGGTCAAGTATAGACCAAAGGGGGCATTGTACCCAATGATTGGCTTGATTAGGGCAGAGTATAGCAGAAAAATTACATAGAGCTCATACTCAACTGTTTATCCTGTGGACATAACTCTGAAATTACCAGATTTTTGCTGAACATCCTGATTTTTGCCTCATATTTTTAGTCTGTTCTCATAAAATTTGATTTGTGGTTTTCTAAGAAATCAACAAGGATTGAAATCTCTATATAATGAAAAGCATTTGAGTTTCAGATTTCATATCCTTAAGAAAATGTTTGCTAACAAAAATCCTGCTATTCTAGAAACTTTTGAAGTTTATAAGAAGACTATTTAAAATCTGTCCCAATTTTTGGGACTTTGTCTCCCCATTATTATAGGATTGGCCCAAATTTCTTGCACTAAGAGGCTAATAGGCATGCTGCTGAATCATTTGTAGCCTAGTCACATGATCACACATGAATTAACCAAGAAATGAAATTAGAACCAAACTCCCAAAATGATGAATTACTTTGGAGTTAGTTAGATATCTATCTATAGGGACTTGAGAGGCCAGGCCAGACTCCACCAACAGGATGAATTACTTTGGACTTAGTTATGGTACCTTTCCATAATGGCACAATGGGCCAGACAAGTGGGGGTTACTTATGATTGCCCATCCAGTTTTCCAGGTTGTACTTAAAATGGGTTAGGGAACTACTATGCTTTACATCTAGGGCAGTCTACTTTATGAAAAAGATATTTTCTCTCATAGATATCATGCCAGCAGGTCCTATTTATATTCTGATGGAAAGTCAGAGCTCTTGAATGGGAGTTCAGGATCTTATTACTTTTGTGGATGTGAAGGAAGTTACATAGAAACCAATTTTTCCAGAGTAAGAGTGCTTTAATGGCAGTCAGTGTAGCTGAAGGTGAACATGGCCTTGATTATCTTAGTAAGTAAACATTAGGGTTTCTTGAAATGGGTCATGAACATAGATAAGTATACACCAAAGGGGGTATTATAGTCTCTAACCAGGGTGATAAGGGAGAGTAGGGGGAATGATGACTTCCCTGGATCTGGAAGATATACCCTGGTGATCAGTCTGCTTTATGCAAACACTTAACAACAACAGTAACATGGTCAAAGGATGGTTCATTGTCAATACAATTCTCCAAATTCTTAATGACTCTGGAGGGGGTGTTTCCTATGTAATAACAGAATGGGTGTTTGCGCTTGCCAAAGGACACAATGCTACATTTCTTGGCATTATTTTGAATCTACAGTCTAAGCACCATCTGTTTGCATATTATGTCTCAAGAATAATCTGGTTTTCAGCTGGGATGCTCCCAGTTTGCAGCTGTCAGCACACTTCATCAGCTATAGGTTCTTTGATGCCAACTTTGACATCAGAGAAGTAGAGAGAGAAGAGGAGGAGTGGTCCCAGTATATATCCATGGAGTCCACCACTGGGGGCTACTTTTTGTTTGAGAATGGACTCCAAAACTAATAGGCTAGGTCCTTTTGGTGAGCCAGTTTATTCTCCAGGGGCTACAATAGGGGGTTTATATTTAGTTTGATTAGTTTAACAATGGCACCAGAGTGTGGAACGGTATCAAAGGCTTTGACCAAGCCCAGGTATGCAGTATAAACAAATTTGTCTGAGTCCAGTGCCTTAATCCAACAGATTTAGGAGGCAAGATTTTCCTTTAACAAACCCAAACTGAATTGGGTCCATGGTTTGAAGACTGCCTCTGTCTATGTTAATGAAGTCCACTGCTTTACAGATAAGACTGGTAAGAGATATGGGTGTAGAGGTTCTGGGATAAGTAGTGGATCCCCCTTTGTGGAGTGGGATGATTACAACAATTCTCCATACCTTTGGCAAAAATGCAATGGAGAGGCTGAGACTGAACAGACTTAATAACATATCAGTCAGACAATATTTGATGCTGATGAGTAAGACATCTTGGCACATTACCCAGGCTCATAGAGCTAGTTTTCTGAGCCTTGGAGAGAGCAGTTAGGATTTTTCAGAGGTGATTGGGTGGTGCCATGTCCATACTTATCCATCCATCCACTACCCTTTCTCCCATGTTTGCACATGGGGTTAGGGTGTCACTTCAACAGTAACAATCATCTAGAGCCAAGGTTTATTGCCACAGTAGTTATTCCACACCACACCACACTTGCACACATGTCCAATTTAGTGTGTCCACTCCACCTATTGCATGTCTTTGGGTTGTGGTAGGAAACCAGGGCACCTGGAGGAAACCCACACAAACAAAGGGAGGACATGCAGACTCAGCACAGAAGTCACCCAGCCAAGAGTCCATACTGTTGTATTGTGTATACTTAAGTGGAGATTTGAGATGTTTGAGCTGAATTTGTGTGCTAATACATTGGCTATGTCATGAGAGGATGAGTATGTGGTAGTGTTTTGTATTCAGAGTATTGCTGGGTATTACTGCTAAAGTTCCTGACATAACTAAATTGAGTTTTGTGGTTATCCTTAACATGGGTGGCAATTCTCAGTTCATACCTGCCTTGGGAGGATTTGATTTGTTACAAAGTTCTTTTTAATGTTTATGATTCTTATTAGCTGATCGGGTGTTAACGCCACTTTTACAGCTATGAGTTTCATCCTATTATTGTGTAATTTGTTAATGCTAGGTTTGTACCAATTGGGTTTACTGTTAAATTTGGCACTGTACTTATACATTGTAGGGACTAAGGCCTCAATGTAACCCTGATGGTGAGCTTAGCACTTATCCATGATTAAGGCTTTGGTCTTTGGGGAGAGGAGGGTATTTGAATTTCATTATATCATCAATTAGTTGGAGCAGATTTGTCTTGGAGTAGTTCTGAAGATGGAGAGATTATGGGGTAACTTGGGTCTTGCACTAAAGGTAAATGTTACTGCATGGTAGTCAGACTTGAGCAATGATTTAATAACTATATGTGTTAAGTAAAGCGGGGTTGATGAGAACAGACCCCAATTTTTTGACCCCCTCATTAGAGTTTTGACATGGTCTAAGAAGATGGTATTAAGTCCCAGAATCTTTGTTTATACTTATTTATATTAGTACAGTTTCACCAGTTTACTGTGGTGTAGTTGAACTCACTCAAGTGGCTAGTGTGGGCTCTATAGAGACGGGTGTTAATTTCTTTTGATGTGCTTCATGGTTTATTGGAGTTCTTTAGGGGAATAATAGTTGTCAATGAACTGGTACTGGATGTTGTTTATCATGAGAAGTACATAGAGGAGTTCCATGTCATTGCCCGGTGAATCTAGAAGTGAAATGTTTTCTTTAGAACACAGATACCCCACCACCATGACCATCTCGAGCTACACTTTTGTGTTTGGTGTTGGGTCTAAAGGAGTGGTGGGCATTAAATCCCTGCACTGTGGCTGTTCCAGAGACCCTGTTCAGTGAGATTTCCAAGGCTGCCACATGCTTAGATGCCTACAAGACTGATGTCACCACCCTGACCCTGTGAGGATGTTCCTAGATCCTCAAAGAGTAAGTGGTCTCTAACCTGGGAGATGCCTGAGTCACTCCAAGGGAATTTGAAACTGTAGAAAAATTAAGCATAAATGGAAGAGAAATTAAATAATAAATGGCAAAGCAACTCATATAGAAAATAATAAAAACAGAGAAAAAAGGGGGGCGATACAAAAGAAAAAATAGTACAAACACACGTTACACAGTATTAAATTTCTTACTTTATAACATTTCTAGTTTTATAAATATTTATTGAAGTAAAACTGAAAATCTATGAAGTATTTATTCATACTTTTGTTTGAAAGTGTACAGGATGTGTTTATGCAAACTCTAAGATGAAATGTTATGGGGAGTTCTTATGCACGATTGTGGGATGAAATGTTATGGGAAATGCTGGAAAGTGTTTAAGCTTACTTGGCAGGACCCTTTTTTCCACTGTAGTGTGATCTCTGAGTTAGTATATATAATTTGCCGGGGGTGTGACATGGTGCAGTCCCTCACATGGGGGGTGGAGCGGGGGTGGTACTTGGCACCCCTGCAAAAATTTTAAAAATTGTACATTTTTATATTAAATGAAGTGTTTAAATACAGCAGCTGTTTTTGTCAGTGCTCCGTACTCTACATTGAAAACCTCTGTTTGGTCTGTGCATGCGCAGTAGGTGTTTCGGCCTTAGATTCCTTTTCCGATGGTCTCGTCTCAGTGATTTCAAATTCAATTATTTGAACATTTGATCTACTGAAGTAGATATATACATATACATACATATATATATATATATATATATATATATATATATGTGTGTGTGTGTGTGTGTGTGTGTGTGTGAGTGTGTGTGTAGGTTTACTAGAATTTTACTGAATCATACTTGGTGAATTCATTGTATCATTGACTCACTTCCAGGAAAACTTGTAATTCTGAATTCAGGTATACCCAAAATAAATACCATATTCAAAATTCCCTACCGCTCTAGACCTAGGAACAAACATTAACATGTGTCAAGAAGGGGTCAAAGTTTGTCAGTCTAAATATCGGTGTTCAACATTTCCATCATTTGGTTTTCAGACTTTGCGCAAATTGAATTCTGAAGATTGTGATTCAGTAAAATTATAGTAAACCATATATATATATATATATATATATATATATATATATATATATATATATATATATATATATATATATATATATTCACTTTATAATCTCGAAATACGAAAATACTCAATTTTAGTATCTCGAAACTATAAAGCCGAAAGCCCAAAAAAACAACACCCACAAACACGAAATTCAAAATTGCGATCATTCAAATACACACATTTAAAATGTATGCAGAAGTAATACATAGTCAATAATATTGGTTATTTCTCAGTAAAATATGTGCTGGGCATTCATTTCAAATTCACAGTACAGCAACCCCCACCAACCTTCCCACAACCTTCAGTCTGACTAAGGTGTAGTGCCTGACTGAATTCAGCCATCTTGGATGTGTACTTTACAACTTGAAAATAATAGACTTTCTTGTACAAGCAATACAGTATGAAATTATTCCTGACCATATGGTAGCCTCTGCAATTACATCTGCAGAAGAATTTATAAGATAATCTGTTGGAGTGGCAGTTAACCTAGAAAAATGTGCTCTAACAGTGCCTTGTAATGTTTATTGTGCTTATTGTAACAAAAGACAAAACAACGGACCAGACACTTTAAAAGATCTGCTTCCTTACATTACAGGGAGGCCTTATTTCCTTTTTTAAAGATGGCAAACATTTACCTATGTTCTTGAATATAAGTGATCCTGGTACTGCCTTAGTTGCATGTGCACATATAAGATAGGTAGAATATGCAATCTTTCATTTTGTTGAAGAAGAGAGTGGAAGTTGAATGGAGTGGTAGAAAGGCATTGCTGAAACTACCTAAGGAAAAACCTTTCAATGTGAAAGATTGTGTGTAGTAGATTAAACACCACGACCTGCAACTCTGAAATTCTTTGTGCTGAGTTTGCAACTAGAAAAATTATTTTCCAAGAGAGGTACTTACTGTCAACTGTACTATATGTTTCAAAAGCAAGTAGAGTTAGATTTTCAAGCACGGTATTTATGTGCCATGAAAGAGAATTGTGACTTTTAAAAGGTCATATGTAAGGATCTGTTTTCAGGAAGGCATTAATAGCTAAGTAAAGGAGGTTACTTAAGCTAAAATTGCACAAATGCACTTTGATGCAAGAATATCCTAAGTTTGATTCAAACAATTGGTTATAGATTATCAACTACCCTAAGCAAATCTTTGGCAAATCATTGATGATTTAAGTCAGAACATAATGACACACATTTGAGTTTTAGACTTCATACCTTCCGGGAAATTCATGCTAATGCAAAACCTGTTATTCTATTTACTTCTAAATTTGTAAGAGCAATATTTAAAAATTGTCCCTATTTCTGGGCTTTTGTCACCCCATTATTTATGACTTTGTCCATATTTCTTGCATTAAGAGGTTGAGAGGTATTCTACATAGCCTACATAATGCAGTGTCAGTTATAAACATTTTATCATCAGAGGAACTGTCTGAACTCTCATTATATGCATCATGTTTTATGTATTGCAGATCACTTTCACCATTCATTATGCTCAGAGATTTTTGGTGAATTGTTTCCTATTTGCAGTGAACAGAAATTGAAAAAGATGTTTCTGCATTTTAAATTGTCTAAATAAATTAATGCATCTCTCCTTTTTTTGGGGGGATAATGCCAAGATGCTAACATTTTGCTTTTATAGTAACCTTGTAGCTACTAGCATAGACAGGACAGTGACAGTGTGCTTTAATAAAAAATGTATAAGAATGCCAACATGTTCTTTAGAGCACAGTTACCTCCTTTGTATGACTTGGTGTAATTAATGGAATGCACTGCCTAACAGTGGCACTGAAGGATCAGAATACTCAACTATAACGCAGATAGCATCAAGTTCTTATCAATACTACAGTACTATCTCAGCATCAAACTCTGCATATAGATGCACTTCATGTATCAACCCAGTGCAAGTAGAAAAAGTATTAATTCAAACAAAGTGCACCAGTTTTAATTAACCCATACATATAAAATAATATATGCCATGTTTATTTATACTTACTGAATCTGGAAATCAGATGAGACCAAACCACACATTCAGAATTATACAGCAAGATGTCATATTTCAAAAAAACATTCCCTGGGATTCATAAAGCTCAGCGCAAGAACAGCATTAGGCTTGCGCCGACCGTGCAGCATAGAGATGGCGCAGTAGCGCCATATGCATATTAATGAAGGGGAGCTGCCACTACTTCCACGTGCATAGGAAATGTGCACGAGTGCATGGCGTGTGTCCAAGTGCCACATGGAGGCGTGGACATGTCGGCTGTTTACATGCAACCTAAAATGCTGAATAGTACAGCCTGCCCTTAATAGTAATCACACCTGTCAGTGTCCGTGGATACTGAAACATATGCAAAGCATGCAAGACAGTTTTGTGAACACAAAAATAGGAAGCAAATACAAATGCACGTAGCTGAATATTGAGTCCCCATCCCTTGAACAAATGACATTTAAAACCCTGTGCCTGTATTCCATTGTAGTGTTGATAGTTATACCAAGTGGAAGTGAAACACATCATGTTAGTGCACTATCAATAGCTAGGTGTAGCCCAATGGTCAGGATTACCACCTGTCCCACATTGTGAGGGACAGTCCCCCTCTGGGCAGTTGTGTCCATACCAAAATCATTATAAATGTAAAATATCCTGTGATCGTAGGACATAATTATGTACCACATCTTATGTAATAGTCACATACAATAGTTATTTCCATATGTAAAATACCTACATGTTACAAGAAACAGAATAAGCAAGTAAACAAAACAGAAGAAGCAGCTAAACTGCTACAACAATAAGCTTACATTTAGGCATAAAACAAAAGTACTATCTGTTGTACTGACCATGGGTATGTGTTGGCCTGAAACATCTGGTGTGTCCCGAATATATCCCATCCTGGCCATATGAAAAAGTGGCAACCCTACTAATGGTCAGAGCATTCGCACAATAACTGGCCAGCCTCTTAATCCCCCCTAAAACCAGTGACCTTTGGTGGGAAGGTAGTGAATTACACTGAATGCATAATGACAATAATTAAGAGTAATAGACGTCTTTTACTTCAGAAAATAAGAATTAATACATATGCTTTGATTCTGTCAATGTTTCAGGTTAATAGTACAAATATTTTAAAAGTGTCTGTGATTGTCCCTGATTTGTCCTTGCCTTGTCCCTGTTACTGTTGAAATTAATCCCTGAGTGGTTGCGAGATCAGTACACATATGTACACCAACCAACTGTCACATTTGCTGCCAGTACTGTTGAATACCTGTAGTGACGTCATATATCCTAGCTACCATCCATGCAGAATGTAGCACAGATGGTGTAGTGGTCAAACCGGTGACTAAGGTGTGTATGTTTCTGAGTCCAAGCCATGCAAGGGCCGCTAATTTTATGTGATGCCCAGAATAATGTCCGTCGGATATAGGGAGGTAAAGCCACGTACAAACAGACATAAGCTGGGATGCGCGGCGTACATTCAACAGTATGGGAAATGTAAATAGGTATGTAGGTGTATATGTATGTGTATGTACAGATAGATATCTATCTATATATATATATATATATATATATATATATATATATATATATATATATATATATATGTATGAATGAACATGGTCACAATAAAGCAATTATGTAGTGCTGACATATCAAGCTGGCCAGAGGTGGGCAAACCCCTGTGTCTGTAAACACAGGTAGAATGGTAACATTGGGACTAACTCTATCCACATGCTAATTCTGACTTTCAAACAGGTACAGGGCTGTTCCGGTCCCCAGACGGACAAGCCTAAACCCGGATGACCACATGAACACCCTGGCAATCAAACACACATATGTGACAGGAATATAAGCTTTGGAGTTCTGAATATCCTCAGAGTGAGTAAACATGCAGCATAGGTCCAGAGCAGTAGGGAATAGGGAATGGCACATATGTAGTACTGCGGTTTTCCCAGAAGGAGAATGGATGCCTGCTGTGTAAGTGAAGTGTTGAGGCATGTGTTCAGGTAACTATGAACCATGGGTATACATATAAATGAAGAGAACACCAATAGTGTAGTGGTTAGAGCATCCGCCTAACGTAAAGGCATTCCTGGTTCAAGTTCAACTATAGCACATATAATTTTCCTTGTGGAATGAATGTCGCTGTGCTGTAAAGCCAACATTTAAACATGTAAAGGTGAACGTGTGTTTCGCATCGGGCCATTAACTAGATTCCTTCAATCAAAGTGGTACTGTCATAAGGAATAAGGCACACGTAAGCACAAATAAGTTGCAGTAAACATATATAACTCACAGTAAGCATAGGCGAGTGCGCCTGCACGGGTGCAAGCAGCTCCCAGCATAGGAAATGTATGTTTGTATGTACAGATGTAATTTACATATATATATATATATATATATATATATATATATATATATATATATATATATATAAATATATATATGTGTGTGCGTGTGTGTGCGTATATAGATATATATCCACAGACATGAAATATATATATATATATATATATATATATATATATATATATATATATATATATATATATATATATATATATAGATATATATGTATATATATATATATATTTATATATAGATATATATATGAAGAATGAACGCCGTAAGAATAAAGCATACACAAGGGTTGTGAAAGGAATCGAGAGCAACTAAGGTATTATATAGTGCTTGCAGCGTATGTCAGATAAAGCTGCCCAAGAGTAAGCAGAGCACCACTATTCCCACCACAGGCAGGGTTCTACCAATGGGCATAACATCGTTGAACTGCTACATCTACATTACACCAAAAATTCACCTTGTAGGCAAACCAGTGATGCTTGAAGCGACCAGGATGTAGCTGTACACAGAACAGTAGTTTGTGCAAGTCTGATAACACATGGGTTGACAAAACATACGACATGTGTTCCGACACGGGGAGAGTGGGCAGTGTGTAGGGGTGTGTTCATACCCAGCTGCACTCGCAGTAAGGATGAGTGCTGTAGAGGGGTGTCAGGTAGGCGAATCATGGGTATGCAATCATGGGCCTAAGTGTGCATGTGTTGGTTGGCAGAGACGTATTAGGCCCAACCCATGGAAGTAATTAATATTCCAATGTGGGTATAGCAGACGCCCATACCTCACAAACCTTAAGAGCACATCCACTGGATAGTCCGTAAACCATTGGGGGAACACATAGGGACCATATCAGTGAACTGTACCTGATTATCATGGGCGTCCATGATTACGAATCAGAATCTAATACAGTCTCAACTAAACCCTTCTAGAACTAGTGATATTAGGTGGACAGGTGGTGGAATACACGTAATGAATAATGACAACATGTATGAGTCATAAACAGCATGTACCTCGACAAATGTGTATGAATACATATGCTCTGGGACTGTCAGTGTGTCAGGTTAATAGTACCAATCCTCTAAATGTGTCCCTGAGGGTGTTATGCAGTGTCCCTGATTCAGTGTTCATTCTCCCCCATTCATATGTGAGGTCTGCTAGTGACAGAAAACGCATATTCTGCCGACTGCCTTAGGTAGATGATAGCATAATAGGTTGGGGTTACCACCTGTTCACCTTTGCGAGGGACACTCCCCTTTGGGCAGTTGTGTCCTGCAAAATAAATGTTATTATGGCACATGGCCTGTGATTTAGGGCAAAGAATCCATACATTGTCTGTAGTGGTTGCATAAAACGATTATGTTGCATCTGAAACACCTAGATGTTATAGGAAACAGTATTAGCAACTATAATGCTACAAGAATAACCTTTTATTTAGGTAAAACGGTGAAGTACTCTGTTTTCTACTGGCTGTGGGTATGTGTTGCCCTGCCAAATCTGACATCTCTACATATAGATTCTATAGGGCTGCCATCTTTCAAAATGGCCAAAGTGGGACCTGCTCTGTAGAAATGTCAGACGTACCAGGTCAGAACATACCTACAGCCGTGCATAGTACTGTACAGAACTATACGTATTTGTACAAATAAAAGCTTAGTCTAGTAGCAGTCCACTTGCTTATGCTATTTCACATAACATATAGAAGTGTCATATATACAATAACTGTTACATGCAACTATTAGAGAAACGTAGAATATAATATTGTCCTGTAATCAGGACATTTGCTATGTCTTGATTATTTTCGCATGACACATCCGCCTAAGGAAGGACTGTCCCACGCAAAGTGGGACAGGTGTTAATCCTAAAGTCCCACCTCGGCCAATTTAATAGGTGGCAGACCTACAATAGGTATGCAGTAGCATGACCCCACACGATGGATGTGGGTCCCAAAACACATTTACTTGTCTGCATTGCAGAGTATCGGTTCCCATGTATCAACCAGATGGGAGCAGATTGTATGAGGAACACGCATATAATATGATTAACTCACTGGACAGGCTGCCGATTCCGTACAATCGAACACCATGTCATCGCCTAATGGTCAGCCATACCTGATACTGTAGTCATGTAGTCCGATGTAATAGGCATCACAAGGGATCGTGCCCACCCAGTGTGAGTGACACATGCAAGCACCAATGTCAATGCATGTGCAAGTGAGGGAGTGAGCGGGTGTAAGCGTGTTTGACTACCAGTATGCGAGTATTGCACTGGTAAAGAAATGTAGAGGCTAACCAAGTGTAAGAAGCCAAGTGTAAGAACCAGAGGTCAGCAGTGCGTAACACCGCGCAAACCCATGCACAATTGCTCCCAACTGCTTCAATGTGCCTTACTCCCTCCATATCCAATGGGCTTGTTCTGCCCCCAAACAAATAACCGTCCTTTGCAAGTGATGGTAGCAACATCCTGCACACACAGCTAATGTGAATTACCAATACACCATGGCAAATATACAGACAATAGACAATACCACACACATACCATACAGCACAGTCATCCAACAGTATAGCAATGAAACGGCAGATATGTCCGGACCACTGGTGTTTGCAGACCTGACCTTCTTGTGTTTATATGTGTGAGCATGCCCAGTATGACCATTCCGCATGTTGTCGACTGACATTGCCATCATACCTTCATGTGTTTGAGCATGCCCAATATGGCCAACTGTATCACATGTGTTACATGTCCAGGTAGTCTGTACTGTGGTGCCGACCTCTGCATTGTACACTGACAGGTGGCATGCTGTGTCTGCAGGGTATCCATCGGTCATGTGGCATTGACTGTTGCTACATTTCTGCACAGCGTGGGGAGACATCCGACTGTATCCACATTCCTACACAGCACCTGACTATTGCTATATGTGTCCATTGGAATGGGGGCACACCTGACACTTGTACACTTTTACTACTACTGTACTGGTATGACAGGTACTCCATTTCAGTGTGTAGACCTACCTATTGTGCTGACTAGGCATACCAGTGTACTCCAGATCTTAGCTTTAATTACCAACATATTAGTTTCAGACATTCTGGACTTCACAACTTACATCCAACTGCCTGGCCTGCTGTAGTCTGTGTGGATCTATGGGGGGGGGTCATCCATAGGGCATATTCAGAAGCCATAGTACAGCAATTGTCTGCGTTGGTCTACACTTGTCCAGCTGGTTGACACTTGTGTGGGCTGTATGGACACACATCATGCTCAGCCAATTACCCGCAGTGGGTTATGACACCATGTGTACTACTGGCTACTATGGTGACCCCCGTATGTGCTACAGATGTCATGGTGCCACTGTGGACGTCTACTGTCTGCTGCCTTAACATTCGGCCCTTGCATGCTCACATCCATACCATAGCTACAGGTACCAACACATTCTAATACAACTGCCAATTCGTAGGTTGACTGACTTACCTTGAGGGTGTGCCAGACCTAAGGATGGTGCTGGAGGGCTGCCTATGTCGGATGCGCATAGTGCACTTCCTATACATGGCCGAGCACAGGTAGTGTCATGTTTGGCATCCCTTTTACTGTCTGTGTGAATCAGAGCGGGTGACATTCCCTGGGTCCCTACTGTGTCAGTGCATATGCTATGCGTTGCCTCTTTGCCAAGGCCAGGTCATACTGGGCACGCCTCCTTCCGCCTACTGGGTCTGGCTCAGGTTGTTCCTCCTCCGAGTCACTCTGTGCCTGTACAGGCCTTGGCATTGGTGGGGGCTGTGTGGCTCTGCCCCATGCTGTTCCTGCTGCAGCCTGTTTTCGCAGGATCATATTGTGTTGCATAGCACATACCATAACAATTCGGATGCATGTAGCTGGTGAAAAATACAAGGCTCCACCGGATGTGTCCAGACACCGGAACCATGACCTGAGCATCCCAAACACATGCTCTATTATATGTCTGGCTGTGCGTGTGCCTCATTATGGCATCATTGTTCAGGTGTGTGTACATTTCTGATGGGTGTCATCAGCCACGGCTCCAGTGGGTACACAGCATCCCCCATTAGGTGATCGTAGGGGATGTCCATATTGGCAAAGCTGTGGTACAGCTGTGTCAGATGTCATATATTGGAATTGTCATAGCTTCCAGGGGAGCCAGCACACACATTCAGTATAATGCCCTGGGCATCACATACGACCTGGCAGTTGATGGAGGGGATGCCCCTGCAGTTAATGTAGGCCCTACCCTGCTCACCGGGTGGTGCTTTGATGTGTACGTGCATGCAGGCTATAGCACCCACTACCCCAGGGTAGTCTGCCATTTGGTGGAAGAGATGCATATTGCTGGTCAACACCTCACGTGTGTTGAGGAAATGTACGTGCTCACTGGCATGTGGTGACATGGCATCCAGGAACTGGTGGAATACCCTGGATGCAGATGCCTGTGAGAGCCCCATGATATCCCCAGTTGTGCTTTGGGAGGTACCTGTGGCTAGTATACCTAGGCCTACACATACCTTGGTATCCACTGGGATGGGTTCCCCTCGGCTTGTTCATTGTGTCAGGTGTGGCCGGCACAGCTCAACAATCTGCTGTAGGAGGTCTCTGTCCAGCCCATAGTGCTCCACTATCTCCAGCTCATGTAGTCCCTGGTAGGTTACCCTGGGTCTGTACAGTCTTCTCCGTCTCCTCACTGAGGGTTGTTTGGCAGCATTCACATCCTCACCACCCTCAGCCTCCTGCACATGTTGGTCTATGTTGCCTGCTGCAGCCCTTCTCATTTTGTAGGATTGTTTGTTAAAATTTCCCCACATGTATACACCGGTGGTGTTTGCTCACTTTATCGTAGTGTTCTGGACCAGGCTGGTCTGTTGGGCCTGTAATCTGCTGATTCTGATAAATATCACCTGTTTGCCCAGGTTGTTCACCTTGACTACTCTCCTACTGCTGTTGGCCCTCCCAAATGCACTAGGCAGGTATAGACACACCCCTAGCTTAGGCGTTCTAAGCTAGGAGCAATCCCAAGACACAGGGCTCCAATTTTTCATACAGAATGCCTGACACCCCCCCCATGCTTTCACCTATATTCGAGTCCTGCACCTGGCTATCTATACACATACACTCTTGGGACCTGCATCACACCCTGGGGATAAAGGGGATTCACTCTTTTCCACCTCATTTGCATAGTATTGTCTTCTAATGCATAGTTACATGACCCATACTGAGCCTCCCCAAAAATAACCACTGCTTACTGTCGCGCAGACCTGCACACAACTGGATAAAAGCACCTTACTATCACCGTATTCAATGTCCTTTGTTCTTCCCAGCAACAAAACAACTGGCCTCTGCATGGCTCGAAACCAGGACCCTGCACACCACAGATGATGTGCTTTACCACTAAGCCATGGTAGATATACATACATCTGAGGTTATCACGTACAGATCATCCAGCACAGGCATTCAACAGTATAGGACATGTATTCCATCATGTAGATTTACGTGTGCTGATGTCTATATATATATATATATATATATATATATATATATATATATATATATATATATATACACACACACACACACACACACACACACACACACACACACACACACACACACACACACACACACACGTAGATATAGAATATATATCTCAACAGTGGACCACGTGACACCAAAGCATTAGACAAGAATGCAAAGGAAACCACATGCACCTCCTGCATTATGTACTGGTGTTAATATCAAGGCAAGTGTGTTGCTGTGTGTCACACAGGTTCAGACTGTATTAAGGGTAAGATTAGGGCTGCTGACATTACTCACCAGACCTATTGCTGAATGTATTGGTATGTCTTACCAACCCAGCCTCTTGGCCGATTGTGACATTTATGGCCAATATATAGGAAAACAACAAAACACGCTTCTCAACACATCCAGTAGTTAGCCACTCACAGACACCAACACATAGGATATGACTGCTAAACACACACACCTGTCATGCCTTGGAATAGAACACATACCTCTCTATTTCATAGGTTCATAGGTTGGTACTAGACTAGACTATCAGCCCTAGGGCCTATACAAGCCTAGCCATAACAATTCCCTGGCTATTTCTTCCCACATTATTTACTTTCCTGGACCCCTGTCTAGCAGGGTGACTGATGTGATCCCTGGGGTAAATTTCCTTTCTCCCATCCAATCGTCAAGGTTCCTCTTGAAGAGGTCCAAAGAGGCACTCTGCTTGACATGTATGGGCAATCTATTCCAGAGTCTGGGGAGTCTCTGGGTCAGGAAACTATCCCTCCAGCATGTTTTGTTTATTGTGATGATAAGGTTTAGATCCCTGGAGCATGTAGCTCTGAGGGATTGGGATTTCTTTAAGTGTAGCATGTCCAACAGCTCTGGGTTTGACATGGCCTTGTATGTTAAGCAGAGATCACCTCTGAGTAGACAATATGCGACAGAGTATAGCTGGAGTTTTTTAAGGCGGTCAGCGTAGGGCATCTGCTTTAGGCCTGGGATTCTTTTAGTGAGGTATTTCTGAGGCCTTTCCAGTTGTTGCAGATGTCTTGAGAGGTACATACCAAATGGGGCGTTGTATTCTATAATGGGTCTAATGAGGGATGAGTACAGTGGGACAATGACCTCCTTTTTTCTGGATGAAAAGCCCTTCGTGATGAGGTGTGCCACATAGAAGGATTTCCTGACTGTTGTGGCGATGTGGTTATCGAAGGTGAGACCACTGTCCACCTGTGTCCCTAAGTCTCTTATCACACTTTCTGTGTTTAGTGTACTGCCACTTATATGGTAATTCATGGATGCATGTTTTTTCCCAAAGGGGATAACAATACATTTCTTGGCATTGAGCTTGAGCCCATGGCTCTGGCACCAAGCATCTGTTTCTGTAAGGCCCTTTTGTAGAGTATCCACATCATTTGGGGATTCAATAATGGCTGCCAGTTTGCAGTCATCTGCAAACTTTGTTAGCCAGAGTGCCTTAGTGTTGACCTGTACTTCAGAGAAGTAGATGCCAAACAAGAGCGGCCCCAGGACTGAACCCTGAGGTACTCCACTTGTCACTTGTCTGGAGCTGGATTTGGAGTCGGCTACTTTTACAGTGTGGGTTCTATCAGTAAGCCATTTAGCAACCCATTGGGTGACATAGAGATTAATACCCAACTTAGTAAGTTTATCTATGATTCCAGAGTGGGGGATGGTGTCAAAGGCCTTGGCAAGGTCTAGATAGGCTGTGTGGACCACCTTACCCTTGTCCATGGCTCTGGAGACTGATTCAAAGAAGTCAATCAGGTTCAGGAGACAAGATCGGCCCTTCACAAACCCAAACTGGATGGGATCCAGTGTTTGAAGGTTGCCAATGTCTTTGTTTATAAGTTCCATGATAATACGCTCCATGGCCTTGCAGATAAGGCTTGTCAGACTGATGGGACGGTAGTTTTCGGGATCCAAGGTGGATCCCCCCTTGTGGATTGGGATAACTGTAGCTCTGCGCCACTCAGTGGGCACGAAACCTGAGGTGAGGCTATGATTAAACATGACACTTAGGTGAGGTGCCAGTTCATATTGTAGTTCATGTAGTACACAGCCCGAGATGTCATCTGGTCCCATGGATGCTGCATTCTTGGCTTTAGAGAGTGCGTTTTGTACCTGTGTGGCCGTTATTACTGGAATTTGGCAATCGTCCGGTATTGAGATGGGACATTTAGGGGGTGAGAGGGGGGTGAAATTGGCACTGAATCGATCTGCCAGGATATTGGCAATATCCTTTGGATCAGTATATTTATTGCCATTCTGTTTTAGCTCAGAGCAGATCTGAGTATTGCCATTTAGATTCTTGACATAGTTATAGAATGCTTTGTGGTTGTCTTTGGAATCTTTGGCAATTTTATTTTCATAACTAGCTTTGGAGGATTTTATGAGGCATCTCAGTTTCTTACTGAGGCTAGTAAGGGAGTTTTTTGCATCCTGGGATTTTCCTCTTTTCTGCAAAAGATTCTTCCTTTTGTTGTAAAGTTTGTTTATGGCAGGGGACCACGAGATTGGCTTCCTTTTTTTGGAAGAGAGCATTTTGTTTCTATTTGGGATGGCACGATTCATGCATGAGTGGATGTGCTCGTACAGTGCCTTAGTGTAGGATTCAGCATTCTATCACACTACAGCATTACGCAGTTACAGAACGTGCTACCGAGATTACTGAGACACAGCACTCCCAGAGGTGAACTTCTAGGTGGGTGACATTATCAGCATTGGCAAAGTCAGCGATAGGGAATGTATGGAGTGTGAGCAGTCTAAAAGCATTATTCCATCCTCAGGCAGATGGACACACACACACACACAGTTGGCATGGCTTGGATTAGAACACCGACCTAACTATCTTATCACACTACAGCATTACGCAGTTACAGAACGTGCTACCGAGATTACTGGGACACAGTACTCCCAGAGGTGCATTTGTAGATGGGTGATATCATTGGCCTTGCTAACGGTGGGTATAAGAAATGTACGGAGTGTGAGCAGTATAAATGTATTACTCAGTCCTCAGGCAAATGGGAAGACATTCATACACACACACCAAGTGTGGGACTAGAACACCGACCTAACTTCTTTATTACACTACAGCATTACACAGTTACAGAACACGCTACCAAGATTACTGGGACACAGCACTCCCAGAGGTGTATTTGTAGATGGGTGACATCATCGGCCTTGCTAACGATGGGTATAAGAAATGTATGGAGTGTGAGCAGTATAAAGGTATTACTCAGTCCTCAGGCAAACGAGGAGATGCACACACACACATAAACAGCAACTGTGGGACTGGAACACTGATCTAACTACTTTATTACACTACAGCATTATGCAGTAACAGAATGTGCTACCGAGATTACTGGGACACAGCCCTCCCAGAGGTGTATTTGTAGATGGGTGACATCATCAGCCTTGCTAACAGTGGGTATAAGAAATGTATGGAGTGTGGCCAGTCTAAAAGCAATTTAGAGTCCACCGGCAAACGGGGACAGACATACACACACGCCAGTGTTGGGTACGGAACAACGCCTATTTACAGATTACTATTACAATACTACATATATTCAAATCACGCCACACAGACTACACATGTCAAGGCTGTCATTACGACCGTCTGGGAATGCAGACATCAACAGGGATGCTGGCAGTTAAGATGTACATACCTATGAACCTGTGTGTTTAAAGTATGAATCCATCCTGACCTGGAGTATGTCCATCTGTGGAATGAATGACTACTACCACTATACAGGGTACAATGGCCATGCCCATACACAGAGGCACATAACCAACACAAGGTGTCACTTGGGCATGCTCACACACTTAGTAGCACAGGGCTGTTCGGAATGCACTGTGCCCATCTACACAAGGATATACTGGGCATGCTCATACACTTAGTAGCACAGGGCTGTTCGGAATGCACTATGCGTCCATCTACACAAGGATATACTGGGCATGCTTATACACTTAGTAGCAGAGGGCTGGTCGGAATGCACTACTATGTGTCCATCTACACAAGGATATACTGGGCATGCTCATACTCCTAGTAGCACAGGGCTGACTGGGATGCACTCTGATGCTAAACACGGAGGGCCACAGTGGCCGTGCTAATACAGGTAGACGTAAATAACACGTTGTAATGGGCTCTGGTGTTGGTAGTTGTCATTGTTAGCGGGAACGCTGCTCTACATATATTTGACACCGGTTTTTAACAAATCAGCTGTCATTCTGGGATGACATGGCTGACAGTAGGTAGGCCTATATCACATATCACATGCATCCATGATACAAGGGAGTGTGGATATTACCCAAGTCGCATCTGCCCACACAGTGCCATTCCAAGGCAAATGTCCTAAACACAGGTTAACTCCCATACACCTACTTGGCAACTGCATTGCTTTCTTATGCTAACCAGTGCTAGATGTGTAGCATCCATATTCACAGCTGGCCACTGTAGATCCAACAATGGGGAGTACTGACATCTGTGCAGTGAGGAACATCTGGCTGATGTCTCTGTAGTGCACAATAGCACTACCACCATATACCTCAGAACCTAGCACTACCATCATATTCCTCAGAACCAGACATTTGGGCCATAATACAGGTACGGACCACTCCAGGTGTTGTACCCACATACATAAAGGCCAATCACATGTACTGACCAGTCCCCCCCACGAAAGGCATCACAGATGATCCATGTGCAGGACACAGTGTCACATGCTGCAATCTAGGATGTAAGCTGCTGACACTACCATGCCCTCGAACCACCACCATGCAACCATACATGTATGACAGACTAGTACGCCACCATGTGACCCTTGACCTGTGTACTTTACTAAGCTCTGCATCAACTGTAGACAGTACACATGTACTGACACGGTTGCATCATGTGTTATGCAATGCAATGATACCACTGTCTGTGACCAGGTCAGCTGACACATACCAAGGGCCATCAGTACTGTCTACCATTAGCAGATGTCTGTTCCTGTACACCAGTTCACACCCTCATTTATGGATATGACATGCATGTACCTGCCCTGGATATGTACATGCCACACACACACAACATACCTGTAAATAGCATAGCTGTTGTAGTCCTTTGTGCAAACAGGTGGTTACAGCCATTACACACATGCACATGGAATGTAGGTACTTGGCTGCTGAATGCTAACAGTACATAAGGTGTGATATCAATGTTGACAGAGGTAACATCCCCTCTGTACTGGTCACCCATCATATCATACAACAGTCCATGTGTCATGTATGTTATTACACATATCCGCCAATTGCAATGCCTACAAACATGATCAATTGTCAGGATTGTAGGACCTACACACCTGTACATGTAGTGTTGTGCATTCAGATAACATGCGTGTGCAGTTGCTGATGTATGCAGGTGGCGTGTATCCTAGTACATCATGCAGCTGCAATGCAGCCTCAACATTGCCATCTGTATATGGTGATATGCTAAATGTACAGAAAGATGTACCACAGTTATGGACAGATGTGTTGAAATAACTAAGTGGTGGGGCATCTTTGCAGACAGATGTTTGCTGTGGGCAGCTCACAAGTGTCACAAGTGGTCCTACAATACCCTGTGTAACCGATAAGCAATGGTTTAGTTAATTGAAGGACATAATACACAACTTAGACAGCAGTCAGGGTGATAGGGAAGGTAAATCGCTTGACACCTGTTAATAGATATGATGTCCCTAGTGCATATATCAGCACTGTTGTCACGGGAAGTTTCAGCACAGTTTGTAATGCGTGCAATACTGCTGTATGTCTGACATACATAACATGAGCTAGGCAAGTCTGAGATTCACAGTATTGGCATAAGTTGTTGCGTATGTGTCCATATTTGTCACATATTGTGGGGAATACATCTCAATTGTTACTCACTCTCCTGTACACTAGTGTACACATCTGTACAGACTGCAATGTATAAAGCAGGACATAGGCTGGGGCGTGTATCTCACACACGTGAGGTATCTGCATGTGCATGACATAGGTGTATTAATTACTGAATGCCACAGTGTGTGTCTGTAGGGCTGACTGGTCCCTGGGGTGAGGATGTATGTTACCATACTGAACTGATAGGACCCATCCCACCCACCATACAGGCGATGAATTCAACTATCCATGTTGATGTCCCCGATCTTAGGCTGTACTGACTACCTGTACATGTGTATTCTCTGTGGCATGTCATGTAGGTGCACAGTACTGTAATGATGATTTGCACATAGGCAGGGGTCCTCAGCACACCACTAGCAAGTGTGTGCGAGTGTGTTACTGTGTCGGTGAAGCTGTGGGTGTGTGCGTGAGTGTGTATGTGTGTGTGTGTGTGTGTGTGTGTGTGTGTGTGTGTGTGTGTGTGTGTGTGTGTGTGTGTGTGTGTGTGTTACAGTGCCACTGAATACAAGTGTGTCAATAACTTAGTGTGTGGGTGCAGTTGTGTGTTGTGGAAGGGCAACAAGGAAGAGTTTGGAGAATTTTTTTAACTATTTGAACGCAACTACTACATTTTTGTCCTTCACACATGAAATCAGTGATTGCTCTTTACATTATTTAGACGTATTGTTGAGTAAGAACACCACAGCAGGTTGCTTTCAAACAAGTATTTATAGAAAAAAGACACACTCTAACACCTTCCTGCATTATGACAGTGGACACCCCCATTACACTAAGAGAGGCATAGTAAAGGGGCAATTTATAAGAACCTCAAGAATGTCTAGTACAAATGAATTATTTTTGCAAGAGATTAACACACTAGAGGACATGTTCCTGCAAAGAGGATATCCCCACACTTTATTAAAAACACTAGCATTAGAGGTAGCAAACAAAAGAGATTCCCTGTATCCCCCTTTATTGGGAAAAGGAATAGTTACAAAGCAACCTAACAACGAACGGAGTAATTCACTTTTAAAAAACTATTTTGTTTATACTTTTAATGGGGGCTCAGATGTTATTGAAAGCACTATCAACACTTTTGGCCTATTTTAGCATTAAATGAAGACATCCATCAGTTTTTACCTGACAATGTAAGCTACACAGGGAAGAGGGACACTAACCTTAAAGGGTTATTTGAATGTAGAAAAGACAACAAAAATTTCAGAAACACAAGAAAATTGGGCACACAAAAATGTGGGGCCTGCAACCAATGTAGTTACATAATAGAAAAGGAGTGTTATTATTTAGCTGCTAGAAAGACATGTTTATACCCCTATGACAGATACACTTGTACTACCAAAGGGGTAGTATATCTGGGGGTCTGTCTGTCCTGTGACAGTTTTTATATAGGGAAGACAGAGAGAATGCTCAAAAGACGCATTTATGAGCACCTCAATGACATCGAAAGAAAAAGGGAGACAAATGCATTTTATAAACATTTTTTAAATTGCCCTAACATGCAGCTAAAATTTCTGGTAATTGAACAGGTCAAGCAGGACGCCAGGGGTGGGGATTGGGAATCTCGCCTAGAAAATCGCGAACTAATTTGGCAGATTAAGTTAAATGCCACCCACCATCCTGGCCTGAATGATAGCATTAGCTTGAAGAGTGTATTAAAAATAAACAGAGATAAATTACATTAACTATATTGGCTGAAGACATCCACAGACTTAATATATGGTTCTCCTCTTCCATCATTATTACCTCTCACCCTACAGAGATTTGGCTTTACCTCTCTTTTACAAATAGACACTGCCTATAGTCTAAGCTCTGTTTTCCTGACACTTGTTGCAGAAGTTCTAATTACTTAGAAAGGAAGAGCTACAGAGAGCTTGTTTAAACAAGCTAAGAATATTTAAACAATGTTTGGTTTCTGACTTCTTTCACAATGTAAAATACTTTTTAACATATAAAAATGAACACAAAACATTTTTATTTTGTGTATATATTTTTAAGAAGAATTTTTATGAAACTACTGAGAGCATATACATGTTCCTACTGGGTAGATTTTAGAATATTTATGTCAGTATATATTTATGTTAATTTTGGAATTAGTATATTTTTTTAAGAATCATTCAGACTTTTAAATTGCATTTTTTAACAAGCAGAAGTTCTGTTAATTAATGTAATTAGCAAGTGCTGCAAATATCACATGACTAAATACTTTTAGTATATAAAGGACAGAAAGCATTCATTTAATTCAACTTGATAAAGCCTGGTACAACCAAGCGAAAGCGCTTGTTTGGAGAGTTCTGTTGTCTGTTAAAATAAAGGATTTAACCTGCTATTGGAACTACGACTGTTGCTGTTCTGGAGTTACTTTGAAGTGCACTAGAGCCATTCATTTCGTAATTATACTGGCTAGCTGAACCACGCTGTTTTCCTGCTTTTGGAAATAAGTTTTTATCTGGTTTTTTACTTGGCTTTGTTTGTTGTTTGCTACGTTTTTTCAATGGCGGAAGATCCAGCTGGTTCAAACTTCCCTAATACGCCGTTATTGCTCAGGGAGGAACAAGAAGATTCCCCAGTCACCAGGCAAGAATTTAACAAATTGCTAGCTATGATGACGCACATTAGCAACTTGCTAACTGCAACCAAACCTGACTGTTCTTCATCGTTGCCGGGAAACCAGCAACAAAGACAAACTAAAGGAAAAGTACACACACGAACTCAGGAGCCGAATGGCGGTGAGAACATTGCTTCCAGCTTATTAACGGCTGATAATAACTATGCTGAACAAGACCAGCAATCTAGACACGACCAAAGGGATGGTTGTAATGATACCACATTAAATGCAAACCAAAACGCATTTAATTTTAGAGCGTGGACAGAACAACAATACGTATTTAAGCAAGGTACTGGACATAAACAATTTGAGAGAATGGACACTGATTTTGATATGCTTAGTAATAAACTGTATGCTTATAAAAATATGCAATTAGAAATTAATTATTTGAATGAATGTATCAATGTGCAGCGAGTGCCAAAAGGGCTACGCTGCTTCAAGTTTCCAAATAATGCTACAGTTGGTTCAACTTTACATTCCCAATTGATAGATTTATTACACAAGACAGGGCTTGAGATTTTGAATTTAATGACCAAAGATTATCAGAGAAAAGCTGATATTTTACTGAATGAATTGACTTCTTTAAATGAAAACATTGTGAACCATAGGAATTTTTTGAGTTTTAAAAAGAAATACGATGATGTATTTAAAGAAGTGGACCAGCATTGTCTTAAAGTTATAGAACGCAAAGCAAGGAAGCTAGACAGGGATTTGATAGAGTATAAAGAGGGTAGGGCATACCCAATACCAAGGAATAACAGACCTAGTCACATAGAGAAAGATAATAATAATTTTGGAGATAGCTCACAAGAGGGAACAGCCACACCCGGGAATGAACCCCTGAGAAGGAGTGAGCGGTTAGCAAATAAAGACACTAGTAACCAGTCTCAAGTTTTTCAATACCCCCAGGGCAGACCGACGGGGAGGAATCAAATATATCCACAGCAAGGTTGGAACAGGGGGCGCAGATAGGTGAAGATAACTTATTTGCTATGTTAGAGCATTTAGGAGAATTGCACACAGACATAAATGGTTGTCAGATCTCTAGTGAAAACAATTTTAAGATTTATAACTACACAGATGCCAGCATCACTCCTGAATTTTTTCAGCTATTTACCAAAGGGCTGCATTTTGTTCCCACATGGCCTATGGACATTTCCAAAACACTAATTGAATTTAAATTATTTGTCAGAAAGTTGAACCTAGCTATTTACTTTAAAGGTCAAGAGAGATTAGAGGACACACTCAGCAGACGAAGTACTTTCAACCCCCCCACACACCCCAACTTGAAAGTATTTGAAGAATTAGTGGAAAACGCACTCAGGGAGAGAATTAACACTCAGGATAAAAAAACTAAAAACAACTTGGATTCCCATTTACTCCAACTTATTGAACATATTAATAAAGAAAATATCAGAGTGATGAGACCCGACAAGGGTGGAGGGGTAGTCCTTATGTATAATTCTGAATACGAGACTTACATACACAACATCCTGCAAGATGGAGAAACTTATGAGCTAATTTCAAGAAATGAATATAACCTAGCCACTTCCAAGATACACTACATGCTTAAAGACTACCTCAACCAGGGGGGCATTAATGAAAAACTTTACAACTTTCTCTCTGTACATAAACCGAAAATCCCGGTTATGTTCGGGATACCTAAGGTACATAAGGGCTTAGCACCTCTGAAATTCAGACCCATCGTAGCATGAGCAGGGAGCATCACGGAGCCGATAGGCATATTTATAGATCAGAATTTGAAACATCTTATTTCAACTATTACTTACATCTGTAAAGACTCATGGGAATTTATAGGCAACATTACACCCAACCTGTTTGACCCTGACCTTTTATTAGTCACTATAGACGTTATAGAATTGTTCCCTAGCATACCACACAGTACAGGTCTGGACTGGTTCAACAAAATTTTGGCCACTGAATCTGGGCTGACAGGAAACTTAACTAATTTAATAGTTGAGTTCATGGAAACTGTATTATTAAACAACTATATTTACTTTAACGGGGAAATTTTCCAACAAAAGAAAGGTGTGGCTATGGGTGCCTCATGTGCTTCGTCTTATGCTAACATTGTCCTCTATAGATGGGAGAAGGCCTTTATCCATACCACAAAATGGAAAGAACACATTATATTGTACACATGTTATCTAGATGATATATGCATTTTATGGAAGGGCAACAAGGAAGAGTTTGGAGAATTTTTTAACTATTTGAACGCAACTACTACATTTTTGTCCTTCACACATGAAATCAGTGATTGCTCTTTACATTATTTAGACGTATTGTTGAGTAAGAACACCACAGCAGGTTGCTTTCAAACAAGTATTTATAGAAAAAAGACACACTCTAACACCTTCCTGCATTATGACAGTGGACACCCCCATTACACTAAGAGAGGCATAGTAAAGGGGCAATTTATAAGAGCCTCAAGAATGTCTAGTACAAATGAATTATTTTTGCAAGAGATTAACACACTAGAGGACATGTTCCTGCAAAGAGGATATCCCCACACTTTATTAAAAACACTAGCATTAGAGGTAGCAAACAAAAGAGATTCCCTGTATCCCCCTTTATTGGGAAAAGGAATAGTTACAAAGCAACCTAACAACGAACAGAGTAATTCACTTTTAAAAAACAATTTTGTTTATACATTTAATGGGGGCTCAGATGTTATTGAAAGCACTATCAACACTTTTTGGCCTATTTTAGCATTAAATGAAGACATCCATCAGTTTTTACCTGACAATGTAAGCTACACCAGGAAGAGGGACACTAACATTAAAGGGTTATTTGAATGTAGAAAAGACAACAAAAATTTCAGAAACACAAGAAAATTGGGCACACAAAAATGTGGGGCCTGCAACCAATGTAGTTACATAATAGAAAAGGAGTGTTATTATTTAGCTGCTAGAAAGACATGTTTATACCCCTATGACAGATACACTTGTACTACCAAAGGGGTAGTATATCTGGGGGTCTGTCTGTCCTGTGACAGTTTTTATATAGGGAAGACAAAGAGAATGCTCAAGAGACGCATTTATGAGCACCTCAATGACATCGAAAGAAAAAGGGAGACAAATGCATTTTATAAACATTTTTTAAATTGCCCTAACATGCAGCTAAAATTTCTGGTAATTGAACAGGTCAAGCAGGACGCCAGGGGTGGGGATTGGGAATCTCGCCTAGAAAATCACGAACTAATTTGAGTATTAGCTTGAAGAGTGTATTAAAAATAAACAGAGATAAATTACATTAACTATATTGGCTGAAGACATCCACAGACTTAATATATGGTTCTCCTCTTCCATCATTATTACCTCTCACCTTACAGAGATTTGGCTTTACCTCTCTTTTACAAATAGACACTGCCTATAGTCTAAGCTCTGTTTTCCTGACACTTGTTGCAGAAGTTCTAATTACATAGAAAGGAAGAGCTACAGAGAGCTTGTTTAAACAAGCTAAGAATATTTAAACAATGTTTGGTTTCTGACTTCTTTCACAATGTAAAATACTTTTTAACATATAAAAATGAACACAAAACATTTTTATTTTGTGTATATATTTTTAAGAAGAATTTTTATGAAACTACTGAGAGCATATACATGTTCCTACAGGGTAGATTTTAGAATATTTATGTCAGTATATATTTATGTTAATTTTGGAATTAGTATATTTTTTTAAGACTCATTCAGACTTTTAAATTGCATTTTTTAACAAGCAGAAGTTCTGTTATTTAATGTAATTAGCAAGTGCTGCAAATATCACATGACTAAATACTTTTAGTATATAAAGGACAGAAAGCATTCATTTAATTCAACTTGATAAAGCCTGGTACAACCAGGCGAAAGCGCTTGTTTGGAGAGTTCTGTTGTCTGTTAAAATAAAGGATTTAACCTGCTATTGGAACTACGACTGTTGCTGTTCTGGAGTTACTTTGAAGTGCACTAGAGCCATTCATTTCGTAATTATACTGGCTAGCTGAACCACGCTGTTTTCCTGCTTTTGGAAATATGTTTTTATCTGTTTTTTTACTTGGCTTTGTTTGCAGTTGTGTGTTGGCATCCTGTCATGGGAACGTGTATTACTTATTCCCATTGAGGCATCACACTTTCCACTGGCCTCTACCCTTGTAATCAGCTAGACCACTCTCTTATCTCACCACTCCATGTAATGGAACCTGTGATATCACCCTTTATGGATGTCATGTCTGTGGCCGCAGTAGTTTAATACACAGCTATCATCCTCTTGGAATGGTAGACGTGTTTGTACCGTGGTACATTCTCACTGGTATGTGGCAGCTACATGGTGCATGTTAGTATATTTATACATACCTGTGAGTAGTCCACATTGACATATGGCACATTTAACTGCAAACACTGATATCCACCGGCACGTGCAATTAGACCTGAAGAAGGACAGCAGAACAACATGACCAACATGCATTTACTGTTGTTACACAAGACACATACTGTTAACAGTATTGTACACCTGTACTACATGGTATATCTGCTGACTGACAACAGTCCTCAACATTTGTAAACTACACATCATCCTAGTCTGTTCACCCTGTGCATCAGACCATATGAGCATGACCCTGCACCGATGGTGTGGATGTCAGGGATGCAGCACAGGCATCATCATATGCACAGGGTGTTAATGTTTGCCAGAGACCTAGGCTGCATCATTGGATGACATCATGTGTGTGGGTTTGAGTCTTTGATCTAATTGGGCATGTGTGGATGTTATGCATGTGTGTGTGTTGCGGTGCCCTACATATGTGTTCAGTGTGTGCGTGTATGTCTGCACACAGTTCTCCCATGTGTCTGGGCTACACAGGCGTATTACTGACATCTGCAGACTGTACAGGCAAGGTATTACAGTTCACGGTGTCCGGCCATGGACATGTGACCTGTGCCTGCCAGGGGTTGCACGGGCACTACCAGACAGAGAGTGCAGATTGGGTACTGTCTGATGTCACTAGTCCACTGGAACCGTCTCCCTGTTGGGACCATCCTGGGTCACTTGCACATGGTCTGCTGTGTCGTGGTGTGGACAGCACAGCACCAGATGCACTGCTACTATGGGAGCGGGCATGTGAGGTAGCTCGGACACGTAGACCTGACACAGGTGATGTAGCAGGCCTACGTCCAGGTGCCCGACGCCTCACTCCTACCAGATGTTCCAACACAGACAGCTCATGCTCACGGATTGTTATGCCACAGTCAAGGACTCCAACCATGTCACCCAACCATCTATCCAATGCATCAGCAATCTGCTGTTGAGCATTTACCATTGCCTGGATGCTGTTGTTTAAAGAATGGACAGCAGCCCTCTGTAGCCTCTGATCTTCTCTGTTGTGCCATTCAGCATGTGCCTGTGCCTCCATTACAGCCTGAAACATGCATCTGGTGACACCAGCTGCTGTGCTGTGTCATGCAGAAGCATGTTGGCCAGAGGTCCTCCTACGAGCAGCACTGGCCATGTGCCTGTGTGGGGCACCACTAGTAGTTTGGCTGACACCATGCTGTGCAGGCACACCTTCCATAGCCCCAACACTTTCTTGTTCCAAGCTACCACGTGCCAACTGTCCTTCCTCTATGGCCACTGGTGATGGGGTATGTGTAGGAATGGGATCTGTGTGCGGGGATGAGGTGGATATAGATGGAATGGCAACCAATGGCACAGTTTCAGCCCCTGACAACTCTGCCTGTGACCCAGTCATACATTCATCATCACTGCTAGAGTCTGTGGGGACACTAACATCTGATGTACCGCAGGAGGGCAATGCACCTACATCACCTGTGAGAGCAGACAAGAACTGTACATTACAATCTATACAATAGACACACACACACATGTCATATGACAGAAGGCATGCAACATGCATGTGATATGGCAGACGGCATGCAGCGCAGACAATAATAGTGGTAGTTATCATACATACCTAGGTTGCACACAGCATAGATGTGTGATAGCAGATGACATGCAAACTACGCAATCATAGTAGTGGTTAGCATACATCCCTGTGTTACACCATGTGGACCAGCACAGGTTAAAAGCACACCTGCCTGATGTGTGGCATATAACCTTGATAATTACATGTAGTATGACATGTGATCTGCTGACGTGTGCAATGACAGACATACATGTTTAACACAATGGTGTCCTGTCGAATATACAGTGGGGCAATGATGTACCAATTCAGTGTTGTCTGTCCACCCTATAGATATACTGCAAATTTAGCTGATGTGTATGGCCATTGCAGGGAATCAGGAGGAGTCTCTAGTGCTATACAGTGTGAGTTACAGACAGGGTTCATAGCCATGACAGTGTTCAGATACAATACATATATACTGTAGAATGTGACCCACATCACTGAGGTGTATACACACTAAACCATGATGTGGAAGTTGTGACACAGGTCACTGATGGGTATACGGATGATACCCCTGCACATCTGCAACCATATTGCTGCAGCTTGGCAACTATGGGCAGACATGGCAAACACGACAGTACACCATGTCCCACATGACATCTGTGTACCACACACACACACACACACACACACACACACACACACACACACACACACACACACACACACACGAGAAGCTAGTATGGAATTTATGTCCATCACCAGCAATGAGAGTGTACCGTATCTGTGGCCTGATGTGGATACTTTACAGGTAACTGCTGTCATGATGCAACACCCTCAAGAAGTTCAACACATCCTATGTGGTGGATTGATGTTACACCTACACAAGATGTGCACAGGCCTTTAGGCTGTCTAGCATTCCACATCTACATTATGACCATTATACAAAGGCCATGGCAGAACCATGTGTAGCCATTGTACGACAGGGTGTACACACAAGCACAACACTTCTAGTCTGTGTGTGTTGCTCCATGTCTCTGGTCATCCTCCATGGCGATGTGTGTACATGTGTTGTCCAAATTATAGTGATGGGCATCTATTTCACATGTCTGTGTTGTCCCATATGGCATATATGCTCCACTGACAACAGGGTTATGCTTAGAGTAATGTAGCTGTTGTACTCACTTTCCTCACTTATCTAGGTGAATGTAGTTCTATATTCCGGCATGTCCAAGAGTCAACTGCCAGTGTTCTCACCTGTCTATCTGATGAATCTGGACATCTTGAGGCAGTGTACACATTGCCTCGTGTACACAGACAAGCCTCTCCACCTACCACCCAACACTACAACCTGTGAGAGATGCACTCATCTAGCCAAACTGGAGGTAAAGGTCTCTCCAATCAAGCCTGACCCTGACTGTCATGTGGAGAAGGTACACAGTCGCACAACACCACACTCATCACATAAGCCTCACTGTATCTGCCCCACCATTAACTGGGAAAACTACTTGTGCACCAACACATTAGCTCAACGGTTTCTGGAATTCATAAACACCAGTGCCCTGACTCAACATATCCACACACCCACCAGAGGCAACAATATCCTAGACCTAGTCATTACCAACATGAGTGACTGGTGCTCCACACGTGAAGCCAACTCCTCATTGGTCTGATCAGACCATGTGCTGAACACCATTGATATCCACATCCCGCACCTACCCCTCATTAAACGAACCACAGTATAATATGTCTACAAGGCCAACTACATGCTTCTTTAGGCAGATGTGGTGGACGTCATGACACCCATGCAGATGGACAGTACTACACAAATGCACTCTATAAGCACTTACAGGAGTGCATGGCTTGTGCTATCCCAAACAGAACCAGGACGCTATACTCATAATTAACTAAACCAATGTGGTGGTCCCCTGCCTTAAACATATTGCACTACAGGAGGAAGACACTGTTGCAAATGAGAGTACAATACCATGCGTGAAGGAGATCCCTGGCCAGCCTCAGTAAGAAGGTGAGATCCCTTATACGATCCTCCAAAGCTAGCTATGAAAACTTTAACGCAACTAATACCAACAACAACCACAGAGCCTCGATGTCAACAACCAGATATGTTCTGAGTTACAGCACAAAGGCACAAACATTACAGAAACAATGGATATTGGCAACATTCTGGCAGATCCCTTTCTAAGCTGCACACTCTGAAGGCAATATCACAGCATCCATGGGAATGGACAACATCCATGGCTGTGTTTTACATGAACTTTGGATCGTACTGTCTCCTCACCTATGCACCATGTTCAATAATAGCCTCACATCGGGCATAGTGCCCCCTGAATGGTGCACAGCAACAGTTATCCCACTCCACAAAAGTGGTGCCACAATGGACCACGGAACCTATTTCCCTATAGGCCTGACTAGCCTGGTCTGCAAGGCTATGGTGCACATCATGGATCACTGTCAGAGACAGTGGGTACCTCCCAACCTTTGACCCCCTCCCTGTTTGGCATTGCTAAGGCTAGACCATGCCTCCTAAACCTGGTGGGCTTCTTAGAGACAGTTACCAAGGCATTAGATGAGGGTAAGGGGGTCCATACAGCCCACCTAGATCTCTCATAGGCTTTCAACCCCATTCCTCCTTCTGGTATTATCAACATACCCATCTGCCTGAATATTAACCCCTACATCATGTGATGGTTTGCAAAGTGGCTCACGGACAGAACACACACAGTAGGAGTTGCATATCCTAGGTCCGACTGTATACCAGTTACATCTGCTGTCCCCCAGGGCTCAGTCCTAGGACCCCTCATGTTCGGTATAGACTTCTCTGACGTACAGACAAGCACAGGAGGGCTTTGGCTGAAAAGGTTTGCAGCACGACTGCAAACAAGGGGACATAATTGTTTCCCCAGCTGTTACAGACACCCTCTAAAAGGGTCGCACTAAGATGGATACCTGGCATTAATATCATGGCATCAAGCTGAATGCCTAAAAGTGCATCGTCATCCCCTTTGGATATAATTAATTACCCATGGACTACCACATATGTGCTAGTCCCCTACATACAAAAAAGGTAATATGGGATCCAGAAACACCAGTAGACAGCAATTTCTCCTTCGATACCCATAATGACAAGGTGGTTAGAATATCCTTCTACATGGCCCTTCTAATATCTAATGGGTTCGCATCCAGATCAGAGGGGCCATTGTGACTCTACATGTCATATCAGACCCATTAAAGGATACAACACCCCATTTGGGATATACCTTACAAGACAACTGCAACAGCTTGGAAGACCACACCAGTACCACATCAAGAGGATTACTGACCTCAAACAGATGACCTATGCAGCCCAACCTACGAAGCTCCAACTGTACTCAGTTGCATACTGCATACTCACAGGTGATCTCTGCCTGACATACAAGGCCCATGTCCAACCCTGTATTGCTGGATATGCTCCACCTAAACAGAAGCCCCTGAGAGCGACATGCTCTAGGGATATACACCTAACCACAATGATGAGTAGGACATGCTGAACAGATAGATTCCTGACTCAGACACTCCCTATGTTTTGGAACGTGATTCCAATGTAAATCAGGTTGGGCCCCTCATGAGCACTCTTCAAGGGGAAACATTGCCATGTGGATGGGAAACTGACATGTACTTGGGGATCACTGCAGTGGCTCTGCTGGACAGAGGCACATGGAGCTATTGGCTCTGCCATTCAGAGGCACAGGGAACCAACCTATGGTTGTGGTGAAAGACAACACATACTAGCTAGGCTTACAGATAAACAAATATAAGGTATCCAGACAACCAATCAGCAGGTACTCGTAATGACAGTTTATTGGGTTCTCAATAAAACCACACTCAAAACACGATAGTCCACAGATTAAGTGCTTTCGTCAGAATAACCAACTTCATCAGAATACACATAATATAACTCAAAGAATTTAAATACCCTCCCAAAAGGCAAAAACCCTGACATCACATCCTACTATTAGATCACTTCCTGTCAACTAATGCACATATTTAAAGGAAATAATACCCGACTTAAATTGCCAAGAAATATGACAAAGTATACTCCCATATTGCAAATAAATATAAAAATGTAAACATACATATATATCACCATTGAATATAAATGTATATAAATATATATAACAAAAAACTGTAAAAACAACTGTAAATACTATGATACAAAAATTGGGGTAATAAACCCATGAAGTAACAATATATTTTTTAAATACTTTTTAAATATTTTTTAAATATAAAACAAAACTCTTAGATTCAACAAGGGGCATAATACTTATATGCTCATTGATGCCAGGATATGAGCCTGCATTTAACTTAATTTGCCATTTTAACTCTAATAATTCTAAGTAATCATCCATTGGAGCACCACGGGGTCCCAGGTCCGCATGATCAATGGCAAAAAACCTAAAAAAAATGCGTTGGATATTTGTCCACATGATTGAAAAGTGCATTGTTTTTATTTTTGCCTTTAATATCATAGCAGTGCACATATACTCTGCTTAAAGGCCCTTTTTGTTTTGCCCACATAAAATACGTTGCATAACCCGCACTTAGCAATATATACCACCCTTTTCGAAAAAAACAAAAAAGTTTTTACTGGGGTAGATTTGTCCAAAATTCTTGATAAATATATATTCACCCTCCATAACATATGGACACTGCCCACACCTACCACATTTAAGGCATCCACTAGTTTTGTTCTCTTTCTTCTGTCTTTCCAAGAGTGCTTTAAAGCTATAATCTTTTTTGTAGACAATCACTGGTTTATCCCCTACGATTTTAGAGACATCCTGGTCCAGTAACATCACTGGCCAAAAATTAACCAATGAGTTTTTGATTTCATAAAAATCCAAGGTAAAGGTTGGGGTGCACAATCTTGAAAAAATATTGTTGTTGGAATGTAATCTATCTCTGACCTTTCCTTCATCAATACCACAACCACTGAAAAAAATGTTTACTTTTAACTCATTCCATCCTTTGACAGTAACCTCATTTTTGATTTATTTTAAAAAATTCATAGGGTAACCCCTTATTCTAAACATATCAATATGTTTATCACATTCTGTTTGGAAGTCCCCTTCATCTGACACCATTCTAGCGATTCTAATAAATTGTCCCTTAACTAGGGACTTTTTCTGATGCATCGGGTGCCAGCTCTCAAAATGTAAAAATGTATTCGAATACGTAGGTTTCCTATACAGATTAGATATAAAAGATTTACTCATATAATCCTTCACAATAGTGACATCTAAAAAAATCAAGCTCTCTATGTCAGAGTTCAAGGTAAATTCTAAAAAATCAGTGGTACTATTAAGGTATTCAAAAAACTCACCTAATTTTTTCCTCACCCCCTTTCCATAAAAGGACTGTGTCATCCAAATAACGACCATATAGGACCCAATGGTCTTTGTAGCATGAATTCATAATGTATTCCTCCTCCCAGTGTGCCAAAACCATGTTGGCAAACACAGGGGCACAGCATGCTCCCATGGCCACTCCTAAAGTTTGCTTAAAGAGGTGGCCATCAAAGCTTAAAAAGTTATTTTCCAAAACAAGTTCCTTACACGTCCTAATGGCATGTTTGGTGTCAAAGCTTAAATCAGAATGCCTACATAGATATTCATAAAACCAGTCAAGCCCCTCCTCATGTGGGATTACTGAAAATAGATCCTTGATGTCCAAGGTGGCAATAATAAGGCCATCATCATACATATCTGGATGTATTCTACATAAAAAATCCCATGAATCTTTAATAATCCAAGGCGTCTTTTCCACTAGACATTTCAATTGATGGTTCACAAATTTGGCCAACCCATATGTTTTCGAAGCCTTGGCATCCACAATTGCATGCAGAGGGGGTTCTGGATGGATTTATGTATTTTCGGGATACCGAAGATGGTAGGTGTTCTGGGGGTTTTACACTCTAAGAACGTATGTGTGTCAATACGTATCTGTCGATTAAGTAAGAATTCCTCAATGGTCAAATCGATGTTCCTACAGGCTAGATTCATCTCATTGACTGACACTTCTCGATAAGTGTCAGTATATAATAGATCAAACATTTTACTATTGTAATCCAAATAATTCATAATGACCAGCCCTCCCCCTTATCAGGTTTCATAAGCCTGATGTTATTGTTACTAATGATGTCTTGAAGTAACATCCATTCTTTTTCGTCCAAATTGTTAACATAACCCCTGTGATTATTATTCAAAATGATTTTCCTAAGTTCAGTTTCACAAAGTATCTCATAATTCACAAGAAGAGGGTGGGTAGGTGGAATAAAGGTGCTGGGTCTATGCAACTGGTGGGCATTTTGAGTAATAATAGTATTACCAAAATGTACCCCTAAATTTAATTTCCTCATGTACATTTTAAGGTTTAAAATACTGTCAACAACATTTCATAGGTTCATAGGTTCATAGGTGCATACTAGGCTATCTGCCCTAGGGCATTTATAAGCCTAGCCAGAGTGTGTTTGGCTTTCACCACCCATTTTAAATGAATTTTGCTATGCCCTTTTTCGAGGTTAGTATACTGTGCCTCTGTCAAACAGTGACACAGAAGTGATACCCGGGGTAAACCTATGATCTCCCATCCACTCATCAAGATTCCTCCTGAAGAGAGTCAATGAGGGACTCTGCCTAACCTGGACTGGGATTTTATTCGAGAGTGAAGGGAGCCTCTGGGTTATGAATCTGTCCCTCCAGCATGTCCTATTTATTTCAGTGCTGAGGTTCAAGTCTCTCGAGCGCGTAGCTTGATGGGATTTGGATTTTCTGAGGTGCAGCATGTCCATTAATTTCGGGTTGGACATGGCTTTATACGTCAGGCACAGATCGCCTCTGAGCAGGCAGTATGCCACTGAGTAGAGCTGGAGTTTCCTTAACCGGGCAGCATATGGCATCTGTTTGAGCCCTTTGATCCTCTTGGTGAGGTACTTTTGGGGTCTTTCCAGTTGCTGCAGGTATCTGGTAAGGTACATCCCAAAAGGGGCATTGTACTCAATTATGGGCCTGATGAGGGATGAGTAAAGAGGCACGATGACTTCCCCTGATCTAGATGTGAATCCCTTCATGATTAGGTGGGCTATATAAAATGTTTTTCTAACCACTTTGGCCACGTGGTTGTCAAATGAGAGATTGCTATCAACTTGGGTCCCCAGGTCCCTAATTACTTCTTCTGTACTTAATGGATTACCACCTATGTGGTAATTTGTGGGCACTTTGTTTTTGCCAAAGGGGATGACTATACACTTTTTGGTGTTTAGCTTGAGGCCATGGCTCTGGCACCAGTTGTCTGTTTCTATGAGGCCCTTTTGGAGGATGCTTGTGTCGGCTGGAGAGTCGATTATGGCGCCCAGTTTGCAGTCATCTGCGAACTTGGTCAGCCACAGTCCTTCCATGTTGGCCTGCACCTCCGAGAAATATATACTGAACAAGAGAGGTACCAGGACTGAGCCTTGTGGGACGCCACTTGTAACTGGTTTGGAGTATTACATGGCTCCAGCAATTCTAACCATGTGGGTTCTATCCTTGAGCCAGTTTGCAACCCATCTAGTGACACAGGGGTTTATATTTAAGCTGGTGAGCTTATCTATAATGCCCGAGTGGGGTATTGTATCGAAGGCTTTTGTGAGGTCCAGGTAGGCTGTGTGGACCACCTTCCCCTCGTCAATGGCCTTGGTGACTGTTTCAAAGAAATCAACCAGGTTTAAGAGGCAGGATCTGCCCTTAACAAAGCCGAACTGGGTAGGATCCAGTGTCTGTAGGTCCCCAATATCTTTATTTATGAGGTCCATGATGATCCCTTCTATAGCTTTGCAGACCAAGCTAGTCAGGCTTATGGGGTGATAGTTTTCAGGATCCATTGAGGCACCACCTTTGTGGAGAGGGACCACTGTTCCTGTACGCCACTTTTTGGGTACATGTCCTGTAGTAAAGCTGAGATTGAACAGTAGTTTTATGTTTGGGTTTAGCTCTTCTTAGAGTTCATGTAGGACGCAGCCCGGGACACCGTCTGGTCCCATTGATGCTGCGTTTTTTGCTTTGGAGAGGGCAGCTCTTACCTGAGCATCTGAGATGTCAGGGGGGCAGCACTCTGTTGGGATAGATATTTGCCCTTTTGATGGGGAGGGGGGGGTGTTTGCGCTGAACCTGTCAGCTAGGATGTTGGCAATGTCTGTGGGTTCGGTGTATTTTTTGTCATTTTGGACTAATTCTGAGCCTATCTGGGAATTCCCACCCAGGTTCCTAACATAACTAAAGAAAGTCTTGTGATTATCCTTAGTGTCCTCTGCAATTTTTCTCTCGAAGCTGGCCTTAGACGATTTTATGAGTGCCCGTAGTTTTTTGCTAATACTGATCAGAGATGCCTTCCCTTTTTGAGATTTTGCTCTATCATGTAGTAGCTTCCTCCTTCTATTGTATAGTTTGTTTATGGCTGGGGTCCACCAGATAGAACGTCTGCCTTTGGAGGATTGGGTCTTGGTTTTATTTGGGATTGCATGATCCATGCATTCCTGAAGGTGTTCATAGAATGCGTTTATAAAGGATTCTGCGGTCTGGCCTGTATTTTCCACAGGCCCGGGGGATTCCACCTCGGTTTTGAGGAGTGTGAAATTTGCATTAGAGAAGTTTTTCACTGTGGTTTTCAGGGCAGGGGGTGGAGTCGGGATGTGAATATTCAGTGAGATTAGTTTATGGTCTGATCTTACCAGTGAGGGATACACTTCTGGTCTGGAGCATAGAGTCCCCATGTTGGTGATGATCAGGTCCAGTATGTTTTCCCCTCTTGTGGGAGTGGTAACAAGTTGTTCCATATCATTTGACTTTATAAATTCTAGGAACCTTTGGGCTAGGGTGTTGGAGCTAGAGTAATGCTCCCAGTCTATGTTTGGGTAGTTGAAGTCACCCAATATAATGGTGTTTGGAGAGACCTTCATATTTTCCAGTGCTCTCAGGAAGGCCGAGTGGGGTTCCTGGGTTTGGGAGGGTGGTCTGTAGCAGGCTATAAACTGGAAGGCAGTTTTACCCACTGTTAGTTGCACATGGATAGTCTCTGATGCTTCGTGCTGTGCCACCAACTTGGAGGTGTGGGTATCTTTGATGAATGTTGATACTCCCCCTCCTTTTGTGGTACGGTCCAAGTTTTGGGGCAGAAAAGCATGGTATGAGGTATAACCTGGTAGTGCTGGGGTGCTCTCGGGAGCCTTGAACCAGGTTTCTGTTACTACACAGATATTGATGTTCTCCATGCTAAGGAGAGTTTCGAGTGCGTGCATCTTGAGGTTTAGACTTCTGGCGTTGAATAGCATTACTCTTAGTTTCTTATCCCTTGTGATACCTATGGAGGTGGGTTTGTCTTTTGAGCCTTGCCTAAAAAAGGCACTATGGGGGTAGCAAGAGCCTTTGCCAATATCTGAAAGCCCAGGGGTGACAGGTGCAAGCCGTCCCTAGTGAAGCATCATGGCTTATCGAGCATGTCATCCCTGGCTGACAGGCATTGGATCCCCTTTGAATGACACCAATACTTAAGCCAATTGTTGAAATTGATCATCTTGTCTTCATATTGTGGCTTCATTCTTGGTGAGGGTAAGATGCTACTCAAGGTCAGGGTCATACCGGCCTGGGCTACATGCTCAGAGAGCTCCTCTATGTCTCTTTTCATGTAGTCCAGGGAGGTACGTCTCAGGTCATTCACACCAGCATGGACAATGACTGAGTCATATTTGTACTTGCCTTGGAGTGACCTGAGTTCTTGTGTTATGTGGCGGATCCTAGCGCCCGATAGGCAGCTCACCGTGACCTTCTCCTTGTTCAGCCTGGTGAGCGGGATGTCAGTGTGCCTGACGATAGAGTCACCTATTTACAAGTGTATCAGCTGTGCTGTTTAACCTTAAGGGCTGTGACTGTTCGGCACACTGGCTTTGTGAGCTATGTGTTGCACGTGTTTTGTTTTGGGGTAGCAGTTGCTTGGGTCTCTGCTGCTTAGGCAGATTTTAATTTAGAGCCTCCGAGTATGTTTTTGTGTGTTTATGTGTTTGGTTTGCTGTCGTGGTAGGTCTATGTGAGACTGGAATTGTAGTGAGTGTGGTTTCCTTCTCCTCCTGACTGGTTTTGCCAGTACTGAGTTGAGAGAGCTTAGCCTCCAGTATGGCTATATGGTTGCATCTCTCACATGTGTTGGAATTTGTTGGGAGGAGGAGCGGGTTGTCTGTGTACATGAGGCAGTTGTAACATTGCCTCAAGATTCCAAGATTCACCAGCTGGACTGGAGAGGAGATTGACAACTGACCTTTGGACATGCCAGAATAGTATTGGGAATTCCTTTATAATTGAAAAAAAAGGGCCAATGGGGAATGAGGTACTCAACGGGAGTTTGTGAGGGTGTAGTGCTTTTAATATTTTAGTGCTGACTTATATAATTGCTTTAGTGAGCAAGTGCCAGGTAACTTAAATGCAATGTGTCACAGGTAACGTAAATGCAAAAACGACAAACAGTAACTTTCTTTCAAGTGAAACAAGGAAATAAGTACAGTAAGCAATGCAGATATCACTAGGGATTCACAGAAGGCTGAAAAGCCGTGTTTAAGGTGGAATTAGCATTTCAGAGAAATAACAGGCAAACAAACAACAAGCATACAAATAAAGCTAGATTCAGCAGTCCTGGATCTAGTCTATGCTACAGCAAACAAGGTGTACCAATTTCAGTAAGAAACAGATCAAATATGCAGGCACTATAAGCCTTTAACCAGAAATTCCCAGCTCAGAAGAGCAGAGTCCAGCCTCTCCTCCCACAAGAGTGCAGACCATGAACCTTCTTAATGTAAAATAACTGGCCTGAAGCCCAAGTGCTTAAACCAGAACTAATACACTTTTAGAATAACAGACAATGAGCCCTCAATCAGCAGTTCACACCTTAGAAGGATGTAAGCTACCTGTTCTGCCACCACAGTGTAGGCCACAAACCTTCCTAATGTAAAACAACTGGTCTGAAGCCCAAGTGCTTAATCCAAAAGACTTAGAATGATAGCTACACTTTAATCAAGTTACTACCAAGCAGTAATAAATACAATTGAATACTTTAAAGAATGCCTGGATTAGTGCTCAAGTTTTACAAACAAAGCTAGATTCAGCAGGCCTGGATCTAGTCTATGCTACAGAAAACAAGGTGTACCAATTTCAGTAAGAAGCAGTTCAAATATGCAGGCACTATAAGCCTTTAACCAGAAATTCCCAGCTCAGAAGGGCAGAGTCCAGCCTCTCCTCCCACAAGAGTGCAAACCACGAACATTCTTACTGTAAAATAACTGGCCTGAAGCCCAAGTGCTTAATCCAGAACTAATACACTTTTAGAATAACAGACACTGAGCCCTCAATCAGCAGTTCACACCTTAGAAGGATGTAAGCTACCTGTCCTGCCACCACAATGCAGGCCACAAACCTTCCTAATGTAAAACAACTGGTCTGAAACCCAAGTGCTTAATCCAAAAGACTTAGAATGATAGCTACACTTTAATCAAGTTACTATCAAGCAGTAATAAATACAATTGAATACTTTAAAGAATGCCTGGATTAGTGCTCACATGTGTTGGAATTTGTTGGGAGGAGGAGCGGGTTGTCTGTGTACATGAGGCAGTTGTAACATTGCCTCAAGATTCCAAGATTCACCAGCTGGACTGGAGAGGAGATTGACAACTGACCTTTGGACATGCTAGAATAGTATTGGGAATTCCTTCATAATTGAAAAAAAAGGGCCAATGGGGAATGAGGTACTCAACGGGAGTTTGTGAGGGTGTAGTGCTTTTAATATTTTAGTGCTGACTTATATAATTGCTTTAGTGAGCAAGTGCCAAGTAACTTAAATGCAATGTGTTACAGGTAACTTAAATGCAAAAACGACAAACAGTAACTTTCTTTCAAGTGAAACAAGGAAATAAGTACAGTAAGCAATGCAGATATCACTAGGGATTCACAGAAGCGCTGAAAAGCCGTGTTTTAGGTGGAATTAGCATTTCAGAGAAATAACAGGCAAACAAACAACAAGCATACAAATAAAGCTAGATTCAGCAGTCCTGGATCTAGTCTATGCTACAGCAAACAAGGTGTACCAATTTCAGTAAGAAACAGATCAAATATGCAGGCACTATAAGCCTTTAACCAGAAATTCCCAGCTCAGAAGAGCAGAGTCCAGCCTCTCCTCCCACAAGAGTGCAGACCATGAACCTTCTTAATGTACAATAACTGGCCTGAAGCCCAAGTGCTTAAACCAGAACTAATACACTTTTAGAATAACAGACAATGAGCCCTCAATCAGCAGTTCACACCTTAGAAGGATGTAAGCTACCTGTTCTGCCACCACAGTGTAGGCCACAAACCTTCCTAATGTAAAACAACTGGTCTGAAGCACAAGTGCTTAATCCAAAAGACTTAGAATGATAGCTACACTTTAATCAAGTTACTACCAAGCAGTAATAAATACAATTGAATACTTTAAAGAATGCCTGGATTAGTGCTCAAGTTTTACAAACAAAGCTAGATTCAGCAGGCCTGGATCTAGTCTATGCAACAGAAAACAAGGTGTACCAATTTCAGTAAGAAACAGTTCAAATATGCAGGCACTATAAGCCTTTAACCAGAAATTCCCAGCTCAGAAGGGCAGAGTCCAGCCTCTCCTCCCACAAGAGTGCAAACCACGAACATTCTTACTGTAAAATAACTGGCCTGAAGCCCAAGTGCTTAATCCAGAACTAATACACTTTTAGAATAACAGACACTGAGCCCTCAATCAGCAGTTCACACCTTAGAAGGATGTAAGCTACCTGTCCTGCCACCACAATGCAGGCCACAAACCTTCCTAATGTAAAACAACTGGTCTGAAACCCAAGTGCTTAATCCAAAAGACTTAGAATGATAGCTACACTTTAATCAAGTTACTATCAAGCAGTAATAAATACAATTGAATACTTTAAAGAATGCCTGGATTAGTGCTCACATGTGTTGGAATTTGTTGGGAGGAGGAGCGGGTTGTCTGTGTACATGAGGCAGTTGTAACATTGCCTCAAGATTCCAAGATTCACCAGCTGGACTGGAGAGGAGATTGACAACTGACCTTTGGACATGCTAGAATAGTATTGGGAATTCCTTCATAATTGAAAAAAAAAGGGCCAATGGGGAATGAGGTACTCAATGGGAGTTTGTGAGGGTGTAGTGCTTTTAATATTTTAGTGCTGACTTATATAATTGCTTTAGTGAGCAAGTGCCAGGTAACTTAAATGCAATGTGTCACAGGTAACTTAAATGCAAAAACGACAAACAGTAACTTTCTTTCAAGTGAAACAAGGAAATAAGTACAGTAAGCAATGCAGATATCACTAGGGATTCACAGAAGCGCTGAAAAGCCGTGTTTTAGGTGGAATTAGCATTTCAGAGAAATAACAGGCAAACAAACAACAAGCATACAAATAAAGCTAGATTCAGCAGTCCTGGATCTAGTCTATGCTACAGCAAACAAGGTGTACCAATTTCAGTAAGAAACAGATCAAATATGCAGGCACTATAAGCCTTTAACCAGAAATTCCCAGCTCAGAAGAGCAGAGTCCAGCCTCTCCTCCCACAAGAGTGCAGACCATGAACCTTCTTAATGTAAAATAACTGGCCTGAAGCCCAAGTGCTTAAACCAGAACTAATACACTTTTAGAATAACAGACAATGAGCCCTCAATCAGCAGTTCACACCTTAGAAGGATGTAAGCTACCTGTTCTGCCACCACAGTGTAGGCCACAAACCTTCCTAATGTAAAACAACTGGTCTGAAGCCCAAGTGCTTAATCCAAAAGACTTAGAATGATAGCTACACTTTAATCAAGTTACTACCAAGCAGTAATAAATACAATTGAATACTTTAAAGAATGCCTGGATTAGTGCTCAAGTTTTACAAACAAAGCTAGATTCAGCAGGCCTGGATCTAGTCTATGCTACAGAAAACAAGGTGTACCAATTTCAGTAAGAAACAGTTCAAATATGCAGGCACTATAAGCCTTTAACCAGAAATTCCCAGCTCAGAAGGGCAGAGTCCAGCCTCTCCTCCCACAAGAGTGCAAACCACGAACATTCTTACTGTAAAATAACTGGCCTGAAGCCCAAGTGCTTAATCCAGAACTAATACACTTTTAGAATAACAGACACTGAGCCCTCAATCAGCAGTTCACACCTTAGAAGGATGTAAGCTACCTGTCCTGCCACAGGCCACAAACCTTCCTAATGTAAAACAACTGGTCTGAAACCCAAGTGCTTAATCCAAAAGACTTAGAATGATAGCTACACTTTAATCAAGTTACTATCAAGCAGTAATAAATACAATTGAATACTTTAAAGAATGCCTGGATTAGTGCTCACATGTGTTGGAATTTGTTGGGAGGAGGAGCGGGTTGTCTGTGTACATGAGGCAGTTGTAACATTGCCTCAAGATTCCAAGATTCACCAGCTGGACTGGAGAGAAGATTGACAACTGACCTTTGGACATGCTAGAATAGTATTGGGAATTCCTTCATAATTGAAAAAAAAGGGCCAATGGGGAATGAGGTACTCAACGGGAGTTTGTGAGGGTGTAGTGCTTTTAATATTTTAGTGCTGACTTATATAATTGCTTTAGTGAGCAAGTGCCAGGTAACTTAAATGCAATGTGTCACAGGTAACTTAAATGCAAAAACGACAAACAGTAACTTTCTTTCAAGTGAAACAAGGAAATAAGTACAGTAAGCAATGCAGATATCACTAGGGATTCACAGAAGCGCTGAAAAGCCATGTTTTAGGTGGAATTAGCATTTCAGAGAAATAACAGGCAAACAAACAACAAGCATACAAATAAAGCTAGATTCAGCAGTCCTGGATCTAGTCTATGCTACAGCAAACAAGGTGTACCAATTTCGGTAAGAAACAGATCAAATATGCAGGCACTATAAGCCTTTAACCAGAAATGCCCAGCTCAGAAGAGCAGAGTCCAGCCTCTCCTCCCACAAGAGTGCAGACCATGAACCTTCTTAATGTAAAATAACTGGCCTGAAGCCCAAGTGCTTAAACCAGAACTAATACACTTTTAGAATAACAGACAATGAGCCCTCAATCAGCAGTTCACACCTTAGAAGGATGTAAGCTACCTGTTCTGCCACCACAGTGTAGGCCACAAACCTTCCTAATGTAAAACAACTGGTCTGAAGCCCAAGTGCTTAATCCAAAAGACTTAGAATGATAGCTACACTTTAATCAAGTTACTACCAAGCAGTAATAAATACAACTGAATACTTTAAAGAATGCCTGGATTAGTGCTCAAGTTTTACAAACAAAGCTAGATTCAGCAGGCCTGGATCTAGTCTATGCTACAGCAAACAAGGTGTACCAATTTCAGTAAGAAACAGTTCAAATATGCAGGCACTATAAGCCTTTAACCAGTAATTCCCAGCTCAGAAGGGCAGAGTCCAGCCTCTCCTCCCACAAGAGTGCAAACCACGAACCTTCTTTATGTAAAATAACTGGCCTGAAGCCCAAGTGCTTAATCCAGAACTAATACACTTTTAGAATAACAGACAATGAGCCCTCAATCAGCAGTTCACACCTTAGAAGGATGTAAGCTACCTGTTCTGCCACCACAGTGTAGGCCACAAACCTTCCTAATGTAAAACAACTGGTCTGAAGCCCAAGTGCTTAATCCAAAAGTCTTAGAATGATAGCTACACTTTAATCAAGTTACTACCAAGCAGTAATAAATACAATTGAATACTTTAAAGAATGCCTGGATTAGTGCTCAAGTTTTACAAACAAAGCTAGATTCAGCAGGCCTGGATCTAGTCTATGCTACAGAAAACAAGGTGTACCAATTTCAGTAAGAAACAGTTCAAATATGCAGGCACTATAAGCCTTTAACCAGAAATTCCCAGCTCAGAAGGGCAGAGTCCAGCCTCTCCTCCCACAAGAGTGCAAACCACGAACATTCTTAATGTAAAATAACTGGCCTGAAGCCCAAGTGCTTAATCCAGAACTAATACACTTTTAGAATAACAGACACTGAGCCCTCAATCAGCAGTTCACACCTTAGAAGGATGTAAGCTACCTGTCCTGCCACCACAATGCAGGCCACAAACCTTCCTAATGTAAAACAACTGGTCTGAAACCCAAGTGCTTAATCCAAAAGACTTAGAATGATAGCTACACTTTAATCAAGTTACTATCAAGCAGTAATAAATACAATTGAATACTTTAAAGAATGCCTGGATTAGTGCTCAAGTTATACAAACAAAGCTAGATTCAGCAGGCCTGGATCTAGTCTATGCAACAGCAAACAAGGTGTACCAATTTCAGTAAGAAGCAGTTTAGATATGCAGGCACTATAAGCCTTTAACCAGAAATTTCCAGCTAGAAGGGCAGAGTCCAGCCTCTCCTCCCACAAGAGTGCAGACCACGAACCCTTTTAATGTAAAATAACTGGCCTGAAGACCAAGTGCTTAAAACAGAATTAATACACATTTAGAATGACAGACACTGAGTCCTCAATCAGCAGTTCCCAACTTAGAAGGATGTAAGCTACCTGTCCTGCCACCACAGTGAAGACCGCAAACTTCCTAATGTAAAACAACTGGTCTGAAGCCCAAGTGCTTAAACTAAAAGGCTTAGAATGAGTTACACCAAGCAGTGATAAATACAACTGAGTACTTTTAAGATGACACAAAAGCAAAATAAAGTAGGAAGAAACACAAATACAGTAAAAGCAGATTTTTTTTTTTTGAGTGAGCAAATAAGATGGGCCCAGGAGTTACAGGACAGAAACAAGTGCAAATGCAGGCCTTCAAATCAGAAAGTTGAGAGAGATGGAAGACCGCCCAAACAGTCAATAACTACAAATTCTGGGCCAGAACCACTCCTTATGTGGTAGACAGGTTACCTAGTGCTTACCACTCCCACTGATAAGCTAGAAGGCTTCCCTCCAACACAGAAAGGCTTGGGGGCTCAGAAGCTTACAAATAGTCCTGGATACAGCAAATCTGTATCTGGAACACTAATTACAGGAAAGGTAAGAAACAGGCTTACAATTTTTTTTTTCAGAAAAGTAGCAAAAACAGTAGTAAAAACAATTCACATGCAGGGCAAGCTGGCACACTTGAGTATGTAGCAATATTAGTCCACACACAGTTTGAAAAAATGTAACTAAATTAAAAAGGACTAAAAGCAAGTGCAGAAAGGGTTTATTCGGTAGAATGCGGTAAAGAGATGGGACTGGGGGAGTGTCCTAGATCAAATCTACAGTGGAGCGGGCACTGCAAAAGCCACCAAATTTAAACTACAACCAAGAGCAGGGAGGGGGGGGGTGGGGAAAAGTTTCAACAGAGATGTGAGGAATCAGAGTGCAAATTATAAAACCAAAAAATATATACTGATCTCTGTAAATTTGCAGAACACTAAGACAACAGATATCTAAGCAACAATTTAGCTCTATAATACAGAATAATACAGAAAAATATATTCAGCTCTATATATTTGCAGATAGTCTTGAAAGGCTGTTCCACTTTAAATGCAGACTGCTATTAACAGTTCAAATTAAGGGAACCTTGAGTTAACAACACACAAGCAATAGAAACCAAAATGGGGGTGGGGTGGGGAAAAAGTTTCAACAGAGATGTGAGGAATCAGAGTGCAAATTATAAAACCAAAAAAATATATACTGATCTCTGTATATTTGCAGAACACTAAGACAACAGATATCTAAGCAACAATTTAGCTCTATAATATAGAATAATACAGAAAAATATACTCAGCTCTATATACTTGCAGATAGTCGTGTAAGGCTGTTCCACTTTAAATGCAGACTGCTGCTATTAACAGTTCAAATTAAGGCAACCTTGAGTTAACAACACATAAGCAATAGAAACCAAAATGAGGGGTGGGGGTGTGGGGAAGAAAGTTTCAACAGAGATGTAAGGAATCAGAGTGCAAATTATAAAACCAAAAAAATATATACTGATCTCTGTATATTTGCAGAACACTAAGACAACAGATATCTAAGCAACAATTTAGCTCTATAATACAGAATAATACAGAAAAATATACTCAGCTCTATATATTTGCAGATAGTCTTGTAAGGCTGTTCCACTTTGGTGATCTCCCTGGGACAAAATTCAACCCTTTCACGAACAAATTAGCCCAATCAACATCAACACAAACTTGACTAAAATTATAAATAGTAAAATCATCATCATCATTTTGAATGACTTGAATAATTTGCTCGCAGTGTTCAGCTATCTCCGGTAGGCCCCCCCCCCTCCATGACGGATAATGGTTGTAGTTGTTGTTCTGATAATACATTTGTCCCTTCCTCTCCCCCCTCTGCTCCCTGATCCTCTCGGATCTTCTCAGGGGAGGGGGGTCCACGAGGACATCCCCGTTTAAATACTCATTGTCAACAGGATTATCATTGACCACATCATTCACATCATTGTTTTGTTCATTAAAATAAACAGAGTCCTGCCCTCTAGGGGAGTCAGGGTAAGCTTTACCAGTTTCATAATCAATCTTGTTCCTATTTAGTTTACGTTGTTTCCTAGCCCTGAGTTCAACCAACCCATTGTCCACATGTTTAAATACATTTAAAAAAATCATTCTTTTTGCTAGTAAACAATAAATCATTCTTAAAACTCGGTTCTACTTTTTCAATGTCTCTAATAAGTAAGGACATTTTCCTGTTATTATCGCTGATGAGAATTCTTAAAAACTTACACCCCTGTCTGTTGAAAAATGCAATTAAGCCTCAATACAACTGGGAGTTCTTAGTCAGCCCAGAGGGATATTTCCACAGTCTCAGTCCTTTTGGAATTTGCTCTCGTTTTATGCATTGTCGCAGGTACGATTTTTCCAACTGTAGTTTCTTATACTTAAAAGTTAGTTCCTGAAAATGACCCAGTTGTTGCTCCATACTCATATAAGATTCATTGAGCCATTCCTGATTGTCCTCCAGTATTGTCTCATTTCTGAGCCAATCTTCCGTAGAAAAAGACGCCATACTCACGTCAGCAACTCCAGAAGCTGAATGCAAAACACCAGTAACAGAACCAGATAAAATACTCGATCCAACAGCACCATCAAGTGTGCAACCAGGGTTATTGCATGGTCTTTGTGCTGGAGTGATAAAAGACTCACACAATGCATTATTCTGCGAAACAGGAATCCCACTGTCATTACTATTAATTTCAGTTGTCTGCTGATGAAATAAGATGTCAGCTTTGCTATTGAGTTCCTTAACTGAAGCGGCTAATGCAGCTAACACCTCAGCAACAGAAGATGCATCCATACCACTGGGAGTGTTGTCTCCTGTACCTTCCTCCATAAACCAACTGTTCTGTCCAAAGGAAACACAAACCAAGAAAAACAAATATAAGGTATCCAGACAACCACTCAGCAGGTACTCGTAATGACAGTTTATTGGGTTCTCAATAAAACCACACTCAAAACATGATAGTCCACAGATTAAGCGCTTTCGTCAGAATAACCAACTTCATCAGAATACACATAATACAACTCAAAGAATTTAAATACCCTCCCAAAAGGCAAAAAACCTGACATCACATCCTACTATTAGATCACTTCCTGTCAACTAATGCACATATTTGACGGAAATAATACCTGACTTAAATTGCCAAGACATATGAAAAAGTATACGCTCATATTGCAAATAAATATAAAAATGTAAACACACATACATATCACCAATGAATATAAATTAATATAAATATATAACAAACAACTGTAAATACTATGATACAAAAAATGGGGTAATAAACCCATGAAGTAACGATATATTTTATTAAACTTCATGGGTTTATTACCCGATTTTTGTATCATATTATTTACAGTTGTTTGTTTTATATATTTATATACATTTATATTCATTGGTGATATGTATGTGTGTTTACATTTTTATATTTATTTTTATACTTATTTGCAATATGGGAGAATACTTTTTCATATGTCTTGGCAAGTTAAGTCAGGTATTATTTCCTTTAAATATGTGCATTAGTTGACAAGATGTGATCTAATGATAGGATGTGATGTCAGGGTTTTTGCCTTTTGGGAGGGTATTTAATTTCTTTGAGTTGTACTATGTGTATTCTGATGAAGTTGGTTATTCCAACGAAAGAGCTTAATCTGTGGACTATCTTGTTTTGAGTGTGGTTTTATTGAGAACCCAATAAACTGTCATTATGAGTACCTGCTGAGTGGTTGTCTGGATACCTTGTATTTGTTATTCTTGGTTTGTGTTTCCTTTGGACAAAACAGTTGGTTTATGGAGGAAGGTACAGGTGACAACACTCCCAGTGGTATGGATGTATCTTCTGTTGCTAAGGCGTTAGCTGCATTAGCCGCTTCAGTTAAGGAACTCAATAGCAAAGTTGATATCTTATTTCATCAGCAGACAACTGAAATTAATAGTAATGACAATGGGGTTCCTGTTTCGCAGAATACTGCATTGTGTGAGTCTTTTATCACCCCAGCACAAAGACCATGTAATAACCCTGGTTGCACACCTGATGGTGCTGTTGGATCGAGTATTTTATCTGGTTCTGTTACTGGTGTTTTGTGTTCAGCTTCTGGAGTTGCTGACGTGAATACGGCGCCTTTTTCTACTGAAGATTGGCTCAGAAGTGAGACGATACTGGAGGACAATCAGGAATGGCTCAATGAATCTTATATGAGTATGGAGCAACAATTGGGTCATTTTCAGGAACTAACTTTTATGTATAAGAAACTACAGTTGAAATACTCGTACCTGCGACAATGCATAGAACGAGAGCAAATTCCAAAAGGACTGAAACTGTGGAAATATCCCTCTGGGCTGACTAAGAACTTCCAGTTGTATCAAGACTTAATTGCGTTTTTCAACAGACAGGGATATAAGTTTTTAAGAATTCTCATCAGCGATAACAACAGGAAAATATCCTTACTTATTAGAGACAATAAAAAAGTAGAACTGAGTATTTAGAATATTTATTGTTTGCTAGTAAAAAGAATGTTTTTTTAAATGTATTTAAACATGTGGACAATGGGTTGGTTGAACTTAGGGCTAGGAAACAACGTAAACTAAATAGGGACACAATTGATTATGAATCTGGTAAAGCTTACCCCAACCCTCCTAGAGGGCAGGACTCTGTTTATTTTAATGAACAAAACAATGATGTGAATGATGTGGTCAATGATAATCCTGTTGACAAGGAGTATTTAAACACGGATGTCCCAGTGATCCCCCATCCCCTGAGAAGATCCAAGAGGATCAGGAAGCAGAGGGGGGGGAGAAGAAGGGACAAATGTATTATCAGAACAACTACAACCATTATCCGTCATGGCGGGTAGGGAGGGGGGCCTACCGGAGATAGTTGAACCCTGTGAACAAGTTATTCAGGTCATTCAAAATGATGATGCAGATTTTAGTATTTATAATTTTAGTCAGGTTTGTGTTTATGTTGATTGGGCTAATTTGTTTATGAAAGGGTTGAATTTTGTCCCAGGGAGATCAGCAAATGTTGTTGACAGTATTTTAAACCTTAAAATGTATGTGAGGAAATTAAATTTAGTGGTACATTTTGGTAATACTATTATTACTCAAAATGCCCACCAGTTGCATAGACCCAGCACCTTTATTCTACCTACCCACCCTCTTCTTGTGAATTATGAGACACTTTGTGAAAATGAACTTAGGAAAATCATTTTAAATAATAATCACAGGGGTTATGTTAACAATTTGGACGAAAAAGAATGGATGTTACTGAAAGACATCATTAGTAACAATAACATCAGGCTTATGAAACCTGATAAGGGGGGAGGGCTGGTCATTATAAATTATTTGGATTACAATAGTAAAATGTTTGATCTATTGTATACTGATACTTATCGAGAAGTGTCAGTCAATGAGATGAATCTAGCCTATAGGAACATTGATTTGACCATTGAGGAATTGTTACTTAATCGACAGATAAATATTGACAAACATACGTTCTTAGAGTGTAAAACCCCCAGAACACCTACCATCTTCGGCATCCCGAAGATACATAAATCCATCCAGAACCCCCCTCTATGTCCAATTGTGGACACCACGGCTTTGAAAACATATGAGTTGGCCAAATTTGTGGACCATCAATTGAAAGGTCTACTGGAAAAGACGCCTTGGATTATTAAAGATTCATGGGATTTTCTTAGGTAGCATACATCCAGATATGTATGATGATGGCCTTATTATGGCCACCTTGGACATCAAATATCTATTTTCAGTAATCCCACACGAGGAGAGGCTTGACTGGTTTTATGAATATCTATGTAGGCATTCCGATTTAAGTTTTGACACCAAACATGCCATTCAGACCTGTATGGAACTTGTTTTGGAAAATAACTTTTTAAGCTTTGATGGCCACCTCTTTAAGCAAACTTTAGGAGTAGCCATGGGAGCATGCTGTGCCCCTGTGTTTGCCAACATGGTTTTGGCACACTGGGAGGAGGAATGCATTATGAATTCATGCTACAAAGACCATTGGGTCCTATATGGTCGTTATTTGGATGACATAGTCCTTTCATGGAAAGGGGGTGAGGACAAATTAGGTGAGTTTTTTGAATACCTTAATAGTACCACTGATTTTTTAGAATTTACCTTGAACTCTGACATAGAGAGCTTGAATTTTTTAGATGTCACTATTGTGAAGGATTATATGAGTAAATCATTTATATATAAGGTGTACAGGAAACCTATGTATTCAAATACATTTTTACATTTTGAGAGCTGGCACCTGATTCATCAGAAAAAGTCCCTAGTTAAGGGACAATTTATTAGAATCTCTAGAATGGTGTCAGATGAAGGGGACTTCCAAACAGAATATTGATATGTTTAGAAGAAGGGATTACCCTATGATTTTTTTAAAAGAAATCGAAAATGAGGTTACTGTCAAAAGATGGAATGGGTTAATAGTAAAAATTTTATTCAGTGGTTGTGGTATTGATGATGGAAAGGTTAGAGATAGATTACATTCCAACAACATTTTTTCAAGATTGTACACCCTAACCTTCACCTTGGATTTTTATGAAATCAAAAACACATTGGTTAATTTTTGGCCAGTGATGTTACTGGACCAGGATGTCTCTAAAATCATAGGGGATAAACCAGTGATTGTCTACAAAAAAGATTATAGCTTTAAAGCACTCTTGGAAAGACAGAAGAAAGAGAACAAAACTAGTGGATGCCTTAAATGTGGTAGGTGTGGGCAGTGCCCATATGTTATGGAGGGTGAATATATATTTATCAAGAATTTTGGACGAATCTACCCCAGTAAAAATTTTTTTTGTTTTTTGAAAAGGGTGGTATATATTGCTAAGTGCGGGTTATGCAACGTATTTTATGTGGCAAAACGAAAAGGGCATTTAAGCAGAGTATATGAGCACTGCTATGATATTAAAGGCAAAAATAAAAACAATGCGCTTTTCAATCATGTGGACAAATATCTGATGCATTATTTTAGGTTTTTTGCCATTGATCTTGCAGACCTGGGACCCTGGGGTGGCCCAGTGGATGATTATTTAGAATTATTAGAGTAAAAATGGCAAATTAAGTTGAATGCAGGCTCATATCCTGGCATCAATGGGCGTATAAGTATTATGCCCTTGTTGAAGCTAAGAGCTTTGTTTTATATTTAAAAAATATTTAAAAAGTATTTAAAAAATGTATTGTTACTTCATGGGTTTATTACTCCATTTTTTGTATCATAGTATTTACAGTTGTTTGTTATATATATTTATATACATTTATATTCATTGGTGATATGTATGTGTGTTTACATTTTTATATTTATTTGCAATATGGGAGTATACTTTTTCATATGTCTTGGCAATTTAAGTCAGGTATTAGTTCCTTTAAATATGTTTATTAGTTGACAGGAAGTGATCTAATAGTAGGATGTGATGTCAGGGGTTTTGCCTTTTGGGAGGGTATTTAAATTCTTTGAGTTGTATTATGTGTATTCTGATGAAGTTGGTTATTCTGATGAAAGCTCTTAATCTGTGGACTATCGTGTTTTGAGTGTGGTTTTATTGAGAACCCAATAAACTGTCATTATGAGTACCTGCTGTGTGATTGCCTGGATACCTTATATTTGTTTATCTTGGTTTGTGTTTCCTTTGGACAGAACAGTAGGCTTACAGATACCCTTGGTAAGACAGCCTAGTACCTACCTTTGCACATATTACATGTCTTATGTGCATGGATAGTTAAATAGCTCTTCCATTTTCTTTGCTATCATGCTGATAAACTATCAGCTCACTAAAAGACATATGTATCCTGTTATTGTGTATTGTAAATGCCGATTGACATAACTAATGTTTGCCTACCATTAGAGTAATGCTATGTAGCTTTTAATACATATCTGCCTATAATACTGTACATCACACAGTTATTGGCACAATATCCCACAATGCAAAACATACTTGCACAGTGGCCCAACCTTCCACATGTTATTCTCTGTATTACACCCATACATATGGCTACAGTTACAATATATCAACCTATACTATCCCCTGTTATAGCACATACATGTTGGACCAACCCTGCCACTGACACTGGCCGGTGAGAAGTATTTCTGTTCAAAGCCCCTATATAGCATCCCTTGTGGTGTATGCGGTGATTGTCTTGTGACTTACAGCAGTAGACACAAATACTACAAGCGTTACTATGGTCAACAATACATCACTACAAGATAACTGTTTCCACTATATGGAATGCATGCACTTTAAATACTACAGAATAGTGCTGCATAGAAAGACATACAGACTGTTCTACATACCTTATTAGTAACCCAAGGTGTCGTTAACAGTTGAGTCAATACTTTTCGGTTTGTGTTTCAACGTTCTTTGTAATGTTCCACTGGTATATACCGATGGTTTGAATGTGTGATGACACATCCTTTTCTAGTTATATATCGGTAACATGTGGTATCCTGTCCACCGAGTGCTGTTCCAAAGTAGTTAATTGGATGCACATCAGCTGTGCAGCTACTCCATTAGCCGATACCATGGCTACAGTGGTATATAAGTGAGTACTCCTTTTAGCGTTGTTCGTTTGCCTTACTTTCAAGGGAGACGGCCTAGATGTGTTATTGTGATATATTTCAACAGCTATATGGAGACACACAGAGATATATTAGCTTCATGACTCCCGTGGACTGTGTGTAATGGCTAGATGATTTAGTTCTACATGTGAGTACAGCTGTTATATTTCGGAACAGTGCTACTTATGCAGGGTTTGTTTGTTCCTGACACTTCTGCAGATGTTTAAGTCTGGCAAGGATGTTTGGCCAGCTCAAGGCCATATGGCTATGCATGAACTGTTATGTAGTGTACAGTGTGCTCACCAGACATCATTGATTTGTAGCATACTGTGCTGTTACTCACTAATTTCTAACACATCCCGGTGTATGCACAACCCTCTGAAACGGGATTAGTGCAAGCAAACCCTATTACATCAGCAGCTGTTCCATTGTATAACAGCCGCTATTTCACTTAGGGCCATGTTAGTGTGTCTCTGACAAGGTATGTTAAGGCTTCTGCAGATGTACAGTGTGTGAATGCTTTGTGATATTATTACAGTTTGTACTGTAATATGTTTGGGTGTGGGGGTGATGGTGGGTGTGCTTAGCAAATGCAGGTGTGTAGGAACTGCTTTTATACATAATCGCTATGTGCGTGAGGGTTCCTTCCCTATTTGAACACCTATCCTTTTGTGGACTAATACAATGGTATTTGCAGGCTGATTCATTAAGGCACTGTTATGTGGTTCCTGTATAGCATGCAGGTGATGTTGGCCCTTTAATCCCTTCGGTAATACATCTGAATGTAATAACGTGTTGCTACATGATAGCTGTGTATTTCTGTCATAGGTATTTGCAGTCATCGTAGTTGTGTTGGTGACTGACCCTCTTTGGCTAGGTTGCCACCTTTTCATATGTCCATAGTGGGTCCTTTTTGGGACACACATCTGATTTTATAGGCCGACACAAACCCACAGTCAGTAAAAGGGATAGGACTTTCCTTTCTTGCCTAATTATAAGCTTATTCTTGTAGCAGTTTAGTCGCTTATCCTGTTTTCTGTACCATGTAGGTTCTTTAGATACAGAAATAACTATTGTATGCAACTATTACAGTACATATGGGACATAATTATGTCCTACAATCCCAAGACATTTGCCACGTTTAATATATTTGGTCAAGACACAACCGCCCAAGGAGGGAGTATCCCCCACAAAGTGGAACAGGTGGTAACACTATCACTGGCTCAAGTCCATAGCAAATATTTGTAATGGTGTATAGGCATATACTCTCCATATCCTTTGTTCATAAATGTTGGTAGTGGCGGAATGTGTGATTGCTATGGTCTATGTTATACACATATGTGAACACTTCAACCGCTGTATACAGGAGATCTATGGAAGTCTGAAACCACAGTGTTCTGATGCACACAGTCTCGGGAACAGACTCCCATTCCCCACATTACCGACATCGACAGGAACTCGCGAAGGTAACACGAACATGGAAGACACACATGCACACACAGACACACTGCTACCCAACACATCCAAACAAACCATTCTACACTACGTATGAGCAGGTGGCCAAGCCCTCTACACACCCCATGTAGGTGTGTGCACCCCACACACCACCCACTACTTTAATATTCTACATCCTAGGTCGCGCAAACAGATGCACAAAGCTAACACACAACCACACATTATAGTCCCCCAACAACACACAGCACACACAGAACACACACCTACACACACTACAGCCCTAAGAAACACACGTACACACAGTAACCTACCCAAACCGCAACACCAGAAGCACTGACTAACTGTCCATTAACATCGTGAGATTACACTTGGCACGTCTGGTGTTTTGGTACTGTGTTCTTTTGGATCTTAAGCCTTGGGATTACATGCATTGGTATGTAAAGCAGTCGGTATGTAGTAGGTATCCCATTTATATGTAACTCCATGGTTATGTAGATGTTGTTAACCTATCTATATATCTACATATATATGTATATCCCCATATATCGGCACATCTCTCTCTCTCTCCCTCTCTCTTTCTCTCTATATATATGATTGTGTGCATATATATATATATATATATATATAAAACATACACCTTTCATTGTGTACATACCGGTTGTCCTATTGCAACACATTCCTATCTTTTGTGTTTTATCCTGTCAGTATACACAACTGCCATTGGTACATCTCAGGTAGCTTAGTGGTATGTTATTGTGATGAATGTGTACATGGTTGCGTGTTCTAATCCTGGCGGTGATATCTTACCTCTCAGAGCAGGCACTGGTAGTGCAAGGGTGATGACACACATTTCAGTGGTTGTGTGTTCCACATGTTTATTATTCTGTGGAGAACTACCTATATATGCAAGCTGTGTTTAAGGTATACTATGTAACATGTAAACATCTGTGAAGATTCCTGTCAGGGATACTCCCCATTATTTGGAAACACATCCCTGATTACATTATACAAAACCCCTCAGTAACACTCCCGGGAATCCTTGCAGAGTGGGTGGTGAACACTAGCTACACCCCAGGGATCCCGCAAGTGGCTCTGCTCCACAGATGGACAGTTAGTTGGTTGATGGGGTGGCGACAGCAGACACGTTTTGCCTATGCTTATGATTGGCCTCAGCGGTTGGGCATGTACCTACTTATGTATCTATGAACCTGTACATACAGGATGGACACATGCTGATAGCTTAATATACTGTTCAGGTATTGACTTACCTTGTGCCAATGGCAGTTGTGTGTACAATAGTTGAGGGCTACCTAGATGCACACAGTAGACCACATATACATGACAATTTACAGGTGGTCGTGTGTGTGTGCCATCCATGTTTGCTGTGTGTGCAGGTAGAGAAGGGTGTCAGTCCATGAATGCCTACACTGTTAGTGTGTGTGCTATACATTCCCTCTTTGCTAAGGCATGGGCATACTGGGCATGCCTCCGTCTGCCTACTGGGGCTAGCAAAGGGTGTCTGTGGTATGACCCCCCCCTGTGCCTGTGGGTCCCTTGGCAATGGTGGTGGGCTGTGAGGGCCTTCACCATTCTGTCCCTGCTGCAGCTGTTTCCACATGATCATATTGTGCAGCATGGCACATACTATGAAGATGTGGGCACACATTCCTGGAGAGTCCTGCAAGTCTCCACCAGATATGTCCAAGCAACGGAACCATGATTTCAGCATCCCAAACACACATTCTATGATGATTCTGGTTTCTGCGTGTGCCTCATTATGGCTTTCTTGCGTAGCTGTGTGTGCATTTCTGATGGGTGTCATCATCCACGGTTCCAGTGCATAGCCAGCATCCCCCACCAGGTGGCCATATGGGATGTCCCCCCTGGCAAATACCTGATACAGCTGTGAGGCATGCCAGATGTGGGAGTCGTGATAGCTTCCAGAACTGCTGGCACACACATCCATGATAATGCCCTGGGCATTGCACATGACCTGGCAGTTGATGGAGGGGAATCCCTTGCGGTTTATGTAGCACCTACCCTGCTCACCAGGTGGAGACTTGATGTGTATGTGCATGCAGTCTATTGCACCCAGTACCTCCGGGTAGTCCACCACATGGTGGAAGAGATGCATATTTCTGGCCAACTCTTCCTGCATTCGGGGAAAGTGTATGTGCTCATTGTCATGTGGTAACATGGCATCCAGGAACTGGTGGAGTACCCTGGGTGTTGCTGCCTGTGAGATCCCCATGATATCCCCAGTTGGCCTTTGGAAGGTAACTGTGGCTAGTATTCTCAAGCTTACACATACTTTCGTGTCCACTGGGATGGGTTCCCCTCTGTTACTTCTGGCTCTGAGGCATGGCTGGCACAGCTCAACAGTTTGCTGTATGATGTCCCTGTCCACCCTGTAATGCTCTACTATCTCCAGATCATGTAGCCTCTGGTAGGTTACCCTGGGTCTGAACACTCGTCTCCTCCTCCGGTGCCTGAGATGGTTGTCAGCATCATCTTCCACACCACTGTCAGTCTCCAACACATGCTGGTGAATCAAAGCTATGGCAGCCCCTAACATATACATATTAAAAGCTCTGCATCTGTATACACCAATGGTGCAGAGTGTCTGGGAATACACAAGTGTGTGTGTGGGGCTTTCACACCTTATACTATTGTGCAATGGATGATACTGGTGTAATTGAGTGTGTTTGTGCTATTCCAGCTGCAGGGTATCTTAATTATTGGTTTTACAGCAGGTACTGCTATTATGGGGCCTTTGGTGTTGATTTACGCTTGTCTGCCGTGATTCATCTATTGCCCTTTACTTCTATTTTCAACCCGATTCACCTCCCATTGTCAGGCATGCATCCAACTGCCGCCTTTCTTGTTTTGTGCTTCCACAACCCAGGATTGTGTTGGAAAATGTGTTATGTAGCTGATCTACAGCAAGTTTGCTTTGTTCTTCTGTGACAGTTCTCTTTTCTTTGCTGTATGGCACTTCCCCTTTCCTGTTCCGCAGGTAGCTGCTACCAGCCTTGTTAGCTGTTGTCTATGGCCCACTGTAAGTTTCTAGGTGTTAATTACTCATTTGTACTCCAATAACCATGCTGCAGCATTTCCTTATTGTCTTCCCGTAACCTTCCTGTTTCAACTGAGTTGCGTGCCGCGCATGCCTGGTTTCCAGCTTTTGAGTGCGTTTTCATCCACGTTCACATGCACTTTCGGTCACCTTGTGTGCCCACAGCTAAGCATAGCTATAGCTAGGTACACACCCCTATCCTGCGGCTTTGCTTAGCAACAGGCAACCCGGATTACCAATGCTCCAATGTGCTTACAGCTACGGCGACGCACACCTCTCATGATGTCATGTTTACCTCCAAGCCACTCCTCGGTGTTGTACCGCTGGGCCATGTGGTACATCCTTACGCCAGCGGGAAGTTTGCAATTCAGTATTACTTGACTCATTTGCATGGCATTGATTACTAATTCCTAGTTACCGCGCAGAACACTGTCACAGACCCTTAGCAACCCTTGCGCCTTGGTTGGGGTGTAGCATGCGTACCATTGACTATTATGGCAAAATCATGATTTGTGTTACATTTCAGTTTTATGACATCTAAATATATTTTCCTTGTGTTCCCATTTGCGCACCCACGCACTGCAGTTGTACTTTGCTTTAGTGTGGCCATGACATTAAATGTTATTTTTTTATATGTTGTGCGTGTTTTTTATGCCATTGGCTGTATATTTAGCCATTGGCATATGTTAACATTGTAATACGTAAGTTTAGTCCGCTTTCATGGCTCCAATGTTCTGTTTGAAAAAATGTAAAACTTTTTTTGGTTTACATTTCTGAATGTTTATACTACGCCTGCACCACTTCATGAATCGCTATATACCTTCATTTGCATGCAACACTGCTGTACATGGGGTAATTAGCATACAAGCAACGTGAGCTGCACAGCTCTGGTATACGCTGGTAGTGCACATGGAAACAGCTCTTACCTGAATCATTCAACGGCCATATTTGGTGGTAGACTGCTGACGCTACTCCTGATTAGGAAAATAAATCAATGTGCCCATTGTAAGTCAGGAATATCAGACAGAAGCAAATTCGCTACTCCCAAAGTAATGTTGAAAAAAGACCATGGTGTTTCTTCTGAAAAAAAAAATCTTTCTTCACTAAAGTAAACTACAGCTCAATAGTGGATTGCAAGGGCAAAGAAAGGAAATATTTTAATGATATTATTTGTTGGCTTTGTCTTCTTGAAACTGATGAACAGTTTAGTTAAAATTCTGTATGCTACCAAGTACCCAGCTACATTTTTTCTTTATTGTAGAAAAAGAAAAAAAAAAACCACAATACAAAAGATCTTCATCAATAAATGGCATAGTTACTATATATTTACTGTTCTGCAGCCTATTTTATCAAAGAGCAACTTCAGAAGCTGCTCCAAAGAACAGCACAGCACCGTCCTACTTGTAGTTTATCAGTACAGTACAATTACAAGGTACACTGACAGCACCAGGGAAGTAACGGAAGGAAAATACTGGCCAACACAACTCACTTTATGTATAAAAATAAAAGGAAATCCAGTCACCTTGCCGCGATACAAGCTAAATAAAATAAGACAGTATATGTTAAAAAATATGAACAAATGTATGACATTACCTAAAACTGTTTAAACAAAATGGCTGTGATTCAGAAACAGTTTTTGTATCAAATTAGCTGTTTTTGAGTGATGAGTGACCATGTTCAAAGACAGACCAATTTCAAATACCAAATAATGGTATAATGACAATAAAATTAGTAACAGTATTAAAATGAGAGAAATGACTGATACAGATGAGGGTAAAAAATATGGCAGAGTGATTCAGAAATATATATATTTCACTCAGAGATATACTGCCGCCAGGTTTGTTACACATAAAATCTTGGACTTACAGGAGATGGACATGAAAATATGTAAGGGGCAGTCCTGACATTAGTAAATATGTATATATGAGAGGCTGTTGTCATTCCCCTTAGTTATGGAGGAGCACTTTGTCACCCTTGATGCAAAGGAGTCATCCATCCATGTGTAGCATACCATGCCTTCTGCAACACAAAAATAGTAACACTCACATGTGGAAAGAGGCACACTCCAGCAGTAGGTCTAGGTGCTCATAGGCAGAAATGTGTGATGCATAGAGTACCTATCCCTGTGAACCCCAAGGTAAGTGAAGCTTTCAGAATTCTGGTTATAAGGGCTTTTCACTGACTATTGGGGGACATAGTTGGAATATCTTTCTCATCTGCCACAAGGATATAACATCACTTTAAGAAGCTATGCTACATACAATATGTGAGGGACATATGAGGTTTCCAAATACCACAGAGAACAGAAGAAATATCACATGGTCATTTTCGGACATAGTGTGGTTCACTGAAGTATTATGGGCCATAGGCTGTGCCCTTGTAGTAATAAATGCTCCATCTGGGGAGCAGAGATAATAATATTTTATTTGTAAGGGGTTCTACTTCGCCAACTACTAGGTGCTCTGTAAAGAACATGTATAATATACAAAGTGGCAAAGATCAGCACAGCACCATTCTACTTGCACTTTATCAGTACATTACAATTACAAGGTACACTGACAGCACCAGAGAAGTAATGGAAGGAAAATACATGATTCTCACATCTGTATCAGCTATACCAGTGGCTTGTGCACAGTGTTTTTTCCACAAGGTCATCTTATTGGCAATGCATGATATGCCCTGGAGCCATTGCTGATTCCACAAGTTAGCAGCCCACAGACCATGAAAGCGAATGCATAAAATAATGCCTTGTCATAGACCTGATTCATTGTTTCACATGTATTCCATCTGCTAAAGACCTACTTCCACTCTCTGAATACATCTGGTGACGTACTGCATGTTGATACACAAACATGTACAGCAGAATAGACACATTCAGGAGATGGAATTCACAAAGCCAGCAGTGAAGGAGATGCCTGATAAGGAGTCTGTGGAGGAGGTGGTTGCAGGGATGACTGTGCCAGACAGATGCAAGAGCAGTATGCTGTAGCATTGACTGAGGTTGTGTTTGATTTAAAACTATGGGTCAGAGTAAGCAGTGCATATCACATAAAAATTATGAATGGAAAACTACAGCAAGACTGTGCTATACCATGTATAAACTCACCAAATTGTGGATCAGATACAGGCTACCCAGTTAAGAAATTACTGAAGGCAGGGAACAGGTGTCATCATATGCACAGATGGGGAGGACCGCAGTGAAAAGTTTCAAGAATGAGCAGTGTGTGTGTGTGTGTGTGTGTGTGTGTGTGTGTGTGTGTGTGTGTGTGTGTGTGTGTGTGTAGGGGTGTAGTTGAGTGGTAGAAGTGAGCATTGCTGCTGTGTGTATGTGTGTGTGTGTATGTGTAAGGCATGAGCAGGAGACTGGGGAGCTGGATAGACTGACCAGTGACGGGTTGGTTTCTCCATTGTCATGTGGGTGGTGGGTACTGCGTGTGTGTGGCTGTGTGTGTGGCTCTGTGTTTCTTCCTGAAAAACTTGCACTGTTCCCCTTCTAACCTGCTTATAAGGCTGATTTGAAGTTCTTTTCTTGGAAAACAGTAAAACATTGTTCTGACAAGAAGAGTATCTGAGTTACAAACTCTTGTGGAGAGAAGCTACTATCTAATTTTTCACAAAGATAAGGATACTTTGAGAATAAAAATGTCCTTTATGCCAGTTCATTTCTGAGTTTACACTAAACCAAGCTATCCATCTCTAAATTTTCTTTCCAGAGCCTAAAAATAAGGCAGAACAAATGTTACAAAGTCTGGATGTCCACAGGCAATTGAGATACTACACTGTCATGAGCAAAACATTGAGAATTTCTCATCAGCTGTCCAGCTCCAATGAAGATAAGAAAAGGGGATAAGCAGTGTTTAAAGAGACAATTTCTAAATGGTTGCCCCATGCCATTCCCTTTTGTTATTTTCATTATAACAATAGATGTTCAGGCAAAGTCAGGGCACACTCTACTGGGGCTATGGCTACTTCTGGGTCATTTTGAAAAGCAGTGGACTCTAGAAATAGCTAAAGTCAGCAACTTGCTCATTTCTACACACCTTAACTAAGTACTACAAAATCCTTCTCTTGTTTCAGAGCAGGTTTTGCTAGGATTGTTCTCCAAGGGCTCCTGGACTCTGGTTCATCTGTCACCTCCCTTACTTTCTTAGCTCTGGTATTCATCCCATCTAATTTAGGTTACTGCAGCAGTGATTTACTGATGATCATAGTACATCTGCGTGAGTAAACGTACCAAAACAGTAGATGTTCAAATAGATCACTGCTGTAGGAGCCAGACCCTTCTTCTATTCCCAAGTTATTCCATTTTTATGTTAGGGTGTAGGACTGTTATTGGTATGAATCCTAACTGGCAGGATTGTATCATTCCCCATTAGAGAGGAGGCCTCATACAGGGCACTGGCTAGTGTGCATGGAAGGAGCCCTAAACACATGGGTGCTAGATGGCTGGCCTGATCCTTGTCAGGATATCCCATATAACTTAGGCTACTGCAACAGTGTTCTATTACAACATCTGCAGTTATGCTAAGTTTATTTACACAATGTATGTTATACATTGTGTCATAAGTTCCAGAGGGGTCAGATGTAGTACTGTCAGACATAATTCTATTGAAATACTAAATCTAGAATAAAAAGGAATAATAACAGGTCAGATAACGTGTTACTAAAACTAAATATTAGCAATGGCAATAGGAGGGATTAGTTTGTGACACAGAGCAGTATCCATAGTCCCTCAGTTCACAGATGTGTACAGGGAATCTACAAATATTTAAATCAGCAAAGTGAGAACAAGCGATGCTGGTTTTAGAAATGTTCACCTTTTCCATAGATGGACATGAGCTAGTGTAATCATGTGCAGAGTAAGCTATAGGTACTTAAATTGTCAAATGTTATCAAATATTTTTGGTAAGTGGTAGAGAGTCTGGATCTAATCAGACCTCTCAGGACTTTTCATGTGATGGTGAAGTGCTTGTGGCTCAGCACCACTGGCCTACAGTTTATAAAAATATTTTAAAGTCTTGTATTCATTCTGATGATGCCCTTATATGGTCACTCTGTTATGCTTAATAGGACAATCAGGGAAAAGAGGAGACTGCAATCAAGGAAAAGACAAAAAGAACATATTAAGAAGGCTGTGCAGGAGGAGATAGGAGAGGATTAATATTGTTTTTGATGGAGATAGACCCCCAGTTTTACATTTTTTAAATAGGTTTGTGTAGGAAAGAGACAGGAAACCTTTTTTTTCCTTTTAGAAAACATAAAGGAGAGACTAGACAGGGACATTATGATGGGCTGACGATGAGGAGAAGCACCACATACAGGTGGTGCCAGAAGCAAAAGGGGGCATGAGGAATACCATAAGATTAATACCATCCTGGTCTGGAGAGGTTCATATATTCCCTGCTCTGAATGATCTGTGGGGTGAACCTAATGGAGGCGGGGGTCAATGATTCTGGTAGCTTGATGCAGCCGACCAGATTAAGTGCTGTCCCCACTGGAGGAGACATTCATAATGGCTTTACTGCCTTTTGAACACTTTTTAAACACAATCTTGACTAGTCCCTGATGAATCCACATTCCTAGCTTGAAAGGCTGCTACATGTTGAAAAACCCAGAAGGGTGGAGCTATCATTCCCACCTTGTGACCTGGTCCTCTGGTAGGTGGGGGGAGGTGAAGAAGATTCCTGTACCTTAAAGTCTTGTGGCCAAGCTGCTCTGGACACTTCTGTATTAACATAAAATAGAATATAAAATGGAAAGATAGAAAAAAATATAAAATAAAGGAAAAAAGAGAGAGAAAGTGAAATGGAGATGACAAAGAGGCACATAAGTGTTAAATAACAAAAGCCTTTATTTCAATGAGACAAAATGAGAGAAGTAACATTTTTATTTAGGAATATGAAACTGTTAGTAACCAATCATATCTTGCAATTAATAATGTAATGAGTAAATACTGACAAGTACTGTTTGAGGACCAGATTTGTTTTCATTCTGCAATTACTTTTCTTTGTATTACTACATTTATTTAATATAACTGAATAACTATATTCATTTCTGTAATGAAATGCTATAAACCATCTGTAATTAAGTACTTTAGTAATAAATAATAGCAAGTACTGTTTCGTGGTCAGGTCTGTTTTCATTTCTAGATTATTAGTTTATGACATTTCCTTTAACATGACTGATTTCGTAAAATAAAATCATATAAATCACAATGAATATGTTTATTGACAACTTACTAGAGCTGTAAATATGAGAGCTTAAAAAGTTGAAATCTATGTTTATGTAATTATTCAATGTCATTTTATTTTTTTCTCTTTCTCTCTATATGTGTATATATATATATATATATATATATATATATATATATATATGTATAGAGAGAGAGAGGTTTACCTTTACATAGGCGAAACACACTCGTGCGATTGCTCATATGAGCGAATAGTAACCACGAAAAACAAAACCGAGACAGTTTCCAATATTTGAAAATCAGCAAATCGAAAATCAGATTCGCTGATTTTCAAACATAAATGTTGAATAAAAAATGTAATGAAGTGTAAAGCAGGGGGGCAAACTCCCCTGCACCCCCACACCCCCTACTTTAATATACTAACTCTGAGATCGCACTACAATGGGGAAAGGGACCATTTTCCAATCCCCACTATAGTGCAATCGACCCCAAAATGCTGAATCTGCAATGAACAAATGTCACTGCATTCGGTCATTGCACATTCGTTCGACGTTTGCAAACTTTGCAAACGTCCTTTCGAACATCTGCTGTTCCCCCATGTGTAAAATGCACACATGAAGGTAAACTACATATATATATATATATATATATATATATATATATATATATATATATATATATTTAAATTCATTTTTGATATAAAGCCATACTTGCAGGGTTATGAGACCAAGTAGTCAAACAACCTCTGATATTGAGTTCAGTTATACCTTCCTTCTTCAATAGCTGTGGAGATGTAAAAAAAAAAACAGTGGGTTACTGAACCTGAGTGTACACGTGGTGTGCTTTAAAGGGCTGAAATATTTAATATTTGTAATAGCTTTCCCAGTACAGCTTTGGTTATATTAACACCATCAACCCCCTCCATCCTGCATTTTATCAATTGGCTTTAACAATTAGCTATGTAGTTGGAGTCATTCTAAGAGGGTCCAGTATGGGTCAATCTGGGATGATATGGTAGATAATACGTACCCTTTTTGCCAGAGATTGCTTATATCTGTCATATCATGACTTCTGCATACTGGCTAAAGCCTTTCCTTTTTAGGCAGGGCTCGCCTACTGGGCATTCCTGCACAGAAAATTCAAACTCCTGCACTACTCAATGCTAGAAGTGTAAATACAAAGATGCCAGGACTTGAGGCCCTCTTGCAACTTGAGCACATTCATATTTGTATAGTTACTGAGATGTGGTGTAAATGCAATGATGCCACTTCCTCTATACCAAGGTTTACTGCATGTCATGCCTTCACACCCTCTACTTTACATCACATTAACCACAACCTTAACTTGGAACTCATGGAGATCCAAATCTCCCTTAACAAATTCAACTGTGACATCATTGCTAGCTACAGATCCACATCAATGCCTCCCAAAGATAATAGAAATGACTTCTACATCGAGATATTAATTATCAAAGTAAATACCTTCCTTTTAGGGGACTTCGGTTACCAAAGCATTAACTGGCTCTCTGCATTTCCTAGACTTCATTAATATCAATGCAATGGAGTAAATTGTAATACTACCCATTAGAGGCTCTAATATCCTTGACCTGGGCCTTACCAACCTAGCCCCCACCTGCACCACACCCTGAAGCTGCTCATCCCTGGTTAATCTGACCATAAACCAGTCATCATTTCTGTTAGGCCTAGTGGTGCCACCCCACCACCTAATGAGCCCACCTTTAGGGTCTTCTCCAAGGCAGACCTACTTCAGCTTATAGAAGACCTAAGCAAAATTCTTATAAACTCCTTGCAAATGAAACCTAATAGTAGGCTTCTGTATTCACGTCTGAATTTTACTGTGTCTTTACAGTTGCATAGAAAAGACAGTACCCATCTTTCCTATATAAAGTGGAAAATTCAGGAATAAACCTCTCTGGTGGAATTCCCGTATCAATAAACTGTACAACAAAAGAAGGGAATAAATGAAAAGCTGCAAGAAATTCCATCCTCTACCTCACAACTTTGCTGAAACATGGCAGCAAGAAACTTACAAACACACTTAGAAAATGTAAAGCATGAACTTAAGGTTGCTACAGAATCCAACAGAAACTACAAATCTTTCTTCAGTTATGTGATAAAATGTATTTGATATTTGTTTACAAGGAAAGTCCGACTGGGTCATTAGGTACCCATTTTCAGCAGAGGCCCAGGGAAAAAGGCTCCAGTTACATATGGTTAACAAAATAAAGAACTAGGCAGACATAATAAAGTCATAACATTTAAGCACAAATATGAAAACAACACATTAGTTTGTCAGAATGAGAACTTAACAGACATAACAGTTGTAACATTCAAGCACAAAATTAAAAAAAACTACACTTTAGTTTGTCTGAATAAAAAATCAACAGATGTAATAAAGTCATGGGACCAGATTCAGAGTCTAAGAGTAGAGTAAGACTCCATGCAGCCATCATGTTCGACGAGCGATCCAGGAACAGCCTGCAGGGGCGTGCAAGAGTGCTCCTAAAATGGCTCTTACATGGACAGGGCTGGGATATGCAAATTACCTCAATTGTAGGTGAAAGGCATGCAAATGAGGTAGATTTGCGATTCAGGAAACCCGAACCTGTCCAAGTAAGAGCAGTGTTATTTGTAGAAATGTACTCAGTTGACAAATGAGTACCATTCTGCAAATAGCAAAACGGAGCCGTGACAGCTCCAAATAAAGGTTGTATCCAGTGCAGGAAGCATGCCAATGGCCAAATATACGGCCATTGGCAATCTTTCCCGATGCAATATGAAAAAAAAAAATTTTTTCTCCGATTTCCGATGTTTAAGCGTAGCGCAGCGCAGCGCAAATGGGCTGCGCTCTAAAAACCAGAAAACTAAAAATTAAAACCCACAAATGTGGATTTTATTTAAATTGTTAATGTACAATGCAAAGGAATGGCAGGCTGAAGACAACATGGCCACCGAGTAGAGGTTGCTAAAGGGGGAAGCTCAGTCTAAGAGATGTAACCAAGTATTAGTAGGCAATCCTATGCAAAGGAGGGTCAGGATAGTGAATCGCAAGTTTACATAGCAAATAAGCACAGTCAGTGGAGTGTAGGAGTAGGATAAGGGGAGTAACAGCACAGAAGATAGGTGACATCACGAGTGGGGTATGTATGAAAGAAGTGAAGCTCATTGGAGCAGAGTGGCATGTGTCGGCTATCATTTACACATCATGGAAAGAGGTGTGTCAAAAGGTAGGCTAGGTAAAGGCAAGAAATGGAAGGTGTATGCCGTGGATAACACCAAAGTTTCTTGCTGAGCAGATATGTACGCATGTGTGCTCCTGTAAACCCGAGTAAGGCAGAGTGCGTGCGTGTAAGCGTGAGTGTGCGCATTTAAGCCGGAGTAAGCATGTATAAGGCTGTTTAAAGAGTTGTAAGCGCTTTTGCCCTGGTGTGCATGCGTTTTAAACTGAATAAGCAAGTTTTAGTCTGTGTAAGCATGTGTGCGTGCGTGTGAGCTGCTGTGTGCGTGTTTGCACTTGTGTGCACGGAGCTGCCCCCCAAGGAAACAGAATGGAAAAAGGAAGCACAACAAATAGTAGGAAGCTACCAGGGAGTACTAGCAGAGCTATCAGGTGAAAACAATCAGAATCAGGCAATTACACAGGCAGTGCACTAGCCCAGCCTAGTACTTAAAACTCTGCAAACAACAGTCCATTATGTTTCTCACAACAGACACTGCAGTAAGCTAATAGAAGTGAAAACTGAAAAAGCTTTACTGAGACAAAGAAATGTTAGGGGCTGCCATTGCTGTTATAAGGTGACATATGCAACATGCTGAGGGTGTTGACAATGGAAATGCTGCTGGACAACCCGCAGTGAGGAGACGGAGAAGAGTGTACAGGCCCAGGGTAACCTACCAGGGGCTACATGAGCTGGAGATAGTGGAGTGCTATAGAGTGGACAGAGACCTCCTGCAGCAAATTGTTGAGCTGTGCAGGCCACGCCTCACACACAGAACCAACAGAGGGGAACCCATCCCAGTGGAAACCAAGGTATGTGTTGGCCTAAGAATATTAGCAACAGGTACCTTCCAGAGACCAACCGGTGATATGATGGGGATATCACAGGCATCAGCATCCAGGGTACTGCACCAGTTCCTGGATGCCATGTCAGCACATGTCAGTGATCATGTATATTTCCCCAATTCCCATGAGGTATTGGCCAGCAATATGTGTCTCTTCCAGCAAATAGCCACATACCCTGAGGTAGTGGGTGCAATAGACTGCATGCACATATGCATCAAAGCACCAGCCAGCGAGCGGGGTAGGGTCTACTTCAACTGCAAGGGCTTCCCCTCCATCAACTGCCAGGTCATGTGTGATGCCCAGGGCATAATAATGAATGTGTGTGCTGGCTGCCCTGGAAGCTATCATGATTCCCATATCTGGCATCTGACACAGCTGTACCAGACATTTGCCAATGGGGACATCCCACATGGTCACCTAGTGGGGGATGCTGGCTATGCACTGGACCCGTGGCTGATGACACCCATCAGAAACGCACACACACACCTGAACAGGACTGCCATAATGAGGCACACGCACAAACACGTAATGTAATCGAGCATGTGTTTGGGCTGCTCAAGTCACGATTCCGGTGCCTGGACACATCTGGTGGAGTCTTGCAGTACTCACCAACTACATGTACCCAAATTGTCATGGTATGTGCTATGCTACATAATATGATCCTGCAAAAACAGCTGCAGCAGGACCAGCATAGGCCTGGGCCAAACAGCCCCCCACCATTGCCAAGGCCATCACAGGCAGAGCATGACTCGGAGGAGGAACAACCTGAGCCTGCCCCAGTAGGCAGAAGGAGGCGTGCCCGGTATGCTTTGGCCTTGGCAAAGAGGCAACGCATAGCACATACACTGGCTCAGTAGGAACTGTGGAAATGATACCTCTCTCAGACTTGCACATATAGTAAAAGGGATGCCTAAGTTGACACTACCTGCTTTCAAACATGTACAGGGAGTGTAGTATGTGCATCCGACATAGGCAGCCCTGCAGCACCAGCTGAGGCATGATTGCCATGTGTTAAGCAATATAAAGCAGTGCTAAACAGCATTTACCACCATGTAGTATATGCAAACAAAATCGCACACACCAACTAGCACAACTGTGGTCAATGTTGAGTAATACTGGGCAACATCCAGCAATGTTGGTGAATATTGAGCAATGTTGGACAAGCCTGGTCTAAGTAGGGCATAGCTGAACAAAAGCCAACATGCTCATATTTGTTTAACTGACCCTTAAGCAGTCTGGTCTGCTCAGTATGAAAATATAAAGCAGTGATGGGCCTCAAACCCAGGATACTGTGTACTATAATTAAAGTACTGAACCACTAAACCATGACAGTATTGCAGTGATCAGCCTGTATGAAGGAATGTTGATAAGTCTATGCAAAGTATCTCATGGAAACCCTGCAGGCACAGCATAATCCTTGTCGAGTTATGACACAAAGGTAAGTCCTGCAGTAAAAACAGAACCTGACTTCCAACACACACAGTATAAATGTTAATATTGGTCATGTTCACACACATCAACAAATGTAGTGGACCTCAGATAGCAACATACTGAAAGGTCACACTGGGCATGCTCACACACTTGAATAAATGAGACAAATGTCAGGCAACAAAACACGGAAAGCCTGAACTGGGCATGCTCACACACTTAGGCCATGTCTGAGTACAGCAGTGGGCCACACATATCTGGCAATTGCATGTGTTAACCCAGGAACCTCTCACTATCCAGCAATCCACCAGGTGCACACAGTTATATGACAACAGACACATATATAATATAGTGGAACCCTGTCATAATCAAATATGTTCTGCAGATACCTAAGCTGTTCATAGAAAATGGGAAAGTAAAGATGATAAAGACCTGCAAACAGTATCAGCAATAAACATTGTGCATCCCGAACATTAGCATAGGTTCAGAAGCCGATACTAGGCTATCTGCCCTAGGGCATGTACAAGCCTAGCCAGAGTGTGTTTGGCATTCGCAACTCTGTCAGATTACTACACTGTGCGTGTGAATAGTAGGTCACACAAGATAGCCCATGTCCATTTAGGCTAGTGTGCCTCTGTCTAGCAGGGATACAGAAGATATCCCAGGGGTAAATATATGATCACCCATACAGTCGTCAAGATGTCTCCTGTAGGTGGTCAGTGGGTGGCTCTGCCTATGTGAAACTGGGATTACAATCTGTAGTGAGTGGAGCCTTTGGGATAAGAATCTGTCCCTCCAGCATGTCCTATTAACATCTGTGCTGAGGTATATGTCCCTGGAGTGTGTAGCTCCAAGGGAGTCGGATATCCTGAGGTGGCGCATGTCCAGTAATTCTGGGTTGGGTATATCTGTAAACAACAGGCACACATCATATCCGAGTAGGTGGTAAGCGACTGAGTAGAGCTGGAGTTACTGCATCTGAACTGTGCAGGGCATCCGTGTGAGTCCCTAGATCTGCTTGGTCAGGAACTTCTGTGGCCAGTACAGTTGCGGCAGGTGTCGGATAAGGTACACCCCAAATGTGGCATTGTAACCAAGCATGGTTGTGATGAGTATAGGGGCACAATGACCTCACTCAATCTAGATGTGAAACCATGTGGGATAAGGTGGCCTATATAGAAGGTCTGTCCAACCACTTTGGCAATGTGATTGTCAAAGGTGACAGTATGAGCAAGTCATGTCCCCAAATCCCTAACAACTCCTACCATATGTAATGGAGTACTACCTATGTGGTAATGTGTGGGAATGTTGTTATTCCCAAAGGGGATGACTATGCAACTAATGGCATTTAGCTGTAGGCCATGGCTCAGGCACCAGTCATCCATCTCTGTGAGACCCTGTTTGAGTATGCATGTGGCAGCTGGAGAGTTGATTATGGCACCCAGTTTGCAGTCAAGTGCGAACATGGTCAGCCATATTCCCCCTGTGGTAACCTGTACGTCAGACAAATATATACTGAACAAGAGAGGTCCCAGGACCAAGCCGTGTGGGACGCCACGTGTAACTGGTGTATAGTCAGACATGGCACCTGCAATTCTGACCATGTGGGTGCTATCCCTGATCCAGGTAGCAATCCATCATGTGAGATATGTGTCCATATCGATGCTGGTGAGCCCATGCATAATGGCCCAGTGGGTTATTGTGTTGAAGGGTTTTACAAGGTTCAGGTAGGCTGTGTGGACAACCGTCCCTATGTCGATGGACCTGTTAACTGTTTAAAGAATACAAACAGGTTCAAGTGGCAAGATCTGCCCACAACAACGCTGAAATGTGTATGACACAGTGCCTGTAGGTTCCCGATGTCTATGTGTATGAGTCCAATGACAATACGCTCCATAGCTTTGCAGAACAGGCTAGTTAGGCTTATAGGGCAATATTGTCTGTGGTCTGTTGTGGCACCAACTCTGTGGAGTGGGACCACTGTCACTGTATGCCATTCCTTGGGTACATATCCTGTAGTAACTCCGATATTGAACAGTGATGTAATGTGAGGGTTACGTCTGTCATGAAGCTCGTGTAAGATGCAGGCTGGGACACCTTCTGGTCCCATTGATGCTGTGATGTATGCTTTGGGGAGGACAGCACTCACCTGTTACTGTGTGATGTCAGGGAGGTTACACTCTGTTGGGATGGATAGTTGCTCCTTAGGGGGATAGGGGAGAGACATCTGCACTGAATCTGTTTACCAGGATGTTGGCAATGCCAGTGGGTTCAGGGTAAGTTTAGTCAGTATGCAGTAACTCACAGCATATCAGTGAGTGTCCACCCAGGTTCCTGACATAACTGAAGAAGGCCATGTGATAGTCCTACGTGTCTGTTGCAATTGTCCGATTGAAGCGGCCCTTAGAAAATTTCATGAGTGATCATAGCTGTCTGCTAGTACAGATCACAGATGCCTTCCCCGTCTGGGATTGTGCTCTATCATGTAGTAGCTTCCTCCTGATGTTGTACAGCTTATTAATGGCTGGGGTCTACCAGACAGGTCTCCTGCCATTGAAGGAGTGAGTCCTGTTGTTATTTGGGATAGCATAATCCATGCAGTCCACTAGGTGTCCATAGAATGTGTATGTAAAGGATTCAGCAGTCTGAGCCGTATTTGCCACTGTCTCAGGGTCTCTGAAGGATACCACCTTGCTTTGGTGAAGTGAGACATTGGCTCATGAGAAGTTCACCAAGATTACCCAGGATGGGTGTGTGGAGGGTATATGTATGTCCAGTGAGATACATGTATGTTCTGACCTTACCAAAGAGGGGTATATCGCTGGTGTGGAACATAGAGTCCCCATGTTGGTGATGATCAGGTCCAATATGTATTCCCCCTTGTGGCTTTGCTGACTGGTTGTGCCATAGCATATGAGTCTACAAATTGTAGCGACTGCTGGGCGAGGGTGTTGGGGCTTGGGTAGTATCCCCAGTCACTATTTGTGTATTTGAAGTCACCCAGTATAATGGTGTTTGTGGAGACCTTCATATTCTCCATAGTTCCCATGAAAGCCAAGTGTGGTTCCTGAGTTTGGGAGGGTGGTCTGTAGCAGGCAACAAACTGAAAGGCAGTTTTGCACAATGGTAGTTGTATATGTATGGTCTGTGATGCTTTGTGCAGTGCTACTAACCCAGAGGTGTGTGTATCTGTGATGTATATGGATACTCCCCCTAGTTGTGTTGTCTGTTCCAAGTCTTGTGGTCAGAAAGCATGGTATGAAACATAACCTGGTAGTGCTGGTGTGCATAAGTGAGCCTGAACCAGGCATCTGTTAGTGCACAGATATCGCTATCCTCCATACTGAGGAGAGTCCTGAGTGGCCGCAATATGAGGGTAACACATCTGGTGTTGAACAGCATTACCCTTAGTTTCATTTAACCTGTAATGTCTATGGAGGTGGGTTTGTCTTTTGAGCCCTGCTTAAAAAAGGCACTATGGTGGTAGCAAGAGCCTTAGCCAGCATTCGAAAGTCCAAGGGTGACAGGTGCAAGCTGTCCATAGTGAAGCTTCGTGGCATGTCGAGCATGTCACCACAGGCTGACAGACACTGTATCCTCTATGAATGACATCAATTTGTTAGCCAACTGTTAAACGTGATATGTTTGTCTGTATACTGTGACATCATAATTGGTGGGTGTAAGATGCTAGACAAGGTCAGGGTCATACTGGCCTGGGCTACATGATCAGAGTGTTCCTCCATGTATCATGTCATGTGGTCCAGGGAGTAACATCTGAGGTTTTACGCACCAGCATGGTCAATGATGGTGCCAGTCCTGTACTTGCTTTGGAGTGACCTGTCTGCATGTGTTATGTGGCGAATCCTGGCACCCAAAGTGACTATTAACTTGTTTGGGCTGGTGAGTGGTATGTCAGTGTGTCTGACAATAATTGTTGCCTATTACAAGTGTATTAGGTGTGTTGTTTAGCCTGAAGGGCAGTGACTGTGTGGCACACTGACATTCTGAACTATGTGATATGTGGGTATTGTAGTGGGGTAGCAGTTGTGTGTGTGTCTGCTTTGGAAGTCTCTGCTGCTTAGGCAGAGTTCATTTACAGCATCCAAGTATGCCTATGTGTGATAATGTGGTTTGAGTGCTGTCGTTAGAGGATATGTGGTGTGTGTGGTTACCTTCACCACCTGAAAAACTGCGCCAGTCATGGGTCGAGAGAGTTCAGCACCATGTATGTCTATATAGGTGCATCTCACACATATATCTGAGTTTGTCGGGAGGAGGAGAGGGTTGTCTGTGTACATGAGGCAGATGTGACATTGTGTCAACATCATAATATTCACCAGCTAGACTGGAGAGTACACATGAAACCGACCCCTGGACATGCCAGGATATTATGATGACATACCCTGTAGCCTGATCACAAAGGATCACTAGGGTGTTAAGTGTGTAAAAGATTATAACAGGGATTAGTGCTCAGGTTCATTGGTGTTTTGTAAAGAGTAGCTGAGAAGGAGTCCAGACTGAATCATGACACCTCCTTCAGCTATATCATAAATAACAATGTACATCCATATATGTCCTGAGTCAGGGCCAACTGTACCTGACTGACAATGCTGACATCCTGACAGACAGGCCCATATATACATACCCACCTCCCACTGATGATAGTCCATATCATTATACCAGGAGATATCACATGTAGAATGGATGAGCAGCTACCCCCAATGCCAAAAGCATGGCAGCAAGTGGAATACATTGATTCCCAATATGTGTCATGCATAAACTATAGAACAAACAGATCCTGCACCTGAACAGTCAGCCGAGCCTCACCCCCTACACAGGATGTGGAACTGTTGAATGTGTTACAGCAACATATGGCACTCCCCACAAGTGTTGGTGCACAACACACCATGGGAAGTACAGTCCGGTATGCCTATGAAGTCTGATCTGCAATTTCATGGAGACCATCATGGGTGAAGTCATAAACAGAGCTATTGGAAGCTGACATACACACAACCCTACCAACTGTGGTATGTTCATGTGTGGATCATGGTTCCCAAACATGCTAGACTGTTTGCAAGGCAGCCACCCAGGACATACATCACTGAACACAGCTACACATGTCTCACATAGACTTTGAATAGCCCTTTATCAACATCCCAGACACATGTAGTATCCACAAAACGAACAAGCTGTGCATAAATATGTGTTGACATATGAAGGAATGTCAATGTGTCCACAGACAGATCACACAAGGTAAAGATTATGAGGTCCTGTTCAAGCTGTTGACACCTGCTGACCCACATAGACCATTCCTGGAATGGCATAAACAAAGTGTACACACATCACCATGTCCAGTCTGATTATGTCACCATCCTATAAATACAGCAGGAAAAGGGAAACTAGCCAGTAAAGCAAACAGCACGCTGTGTTAATGCATCTCTCTCTCTCTCTAGTATCATAACATAGTTAGGTAGGGGTTTGAATCCTGCAAACACTGACTGTGTGTAGTTTGTTTTGAGAGGAGTGCCCTTTTTGGAGACTGGGAAAATTCACTAAAAGAGGTACATTCCTCTTTGGAAAGTCTGATGATGTCACCATCCTACAAATACAGCAGGAGAAGGGAAACCAGCCAATAAAGCAAATAGCGTGCAGTGTTAATGCATCTTTCTCTAGTATAATAACATAGTTAGGTAGGGGTTTGAATCCTGCAAGCCCTGACTGTGCATGTAGGGGTGTGTGTATTTGTGCCATTTCCTTTGAGGGGGGATGTGTGTATGTGTGCAGTTTCCTTTGAGAGGAGTGCCCTTTTTGGAGACTGGGAAAACTCACTAAAAGAGGTACATTCCTCTTTGGAAAGTCGGGGGGTGTGTGTATGTGCAGTTTCCTTTGAGAAGAGTGACCTTTTTGGAGACTGTGAAAACTCACTAAGAGAGGTACATTCCTCTTTGGAAAGTCGGGGGGTGTGTGTATGTGTGCAGTTTCCTTTGAGAGGCGTGCCCTTTTTGGAGACTGGGAAAACTCACTAAAAGAGGTACATTCCTCTTTAGAAAGTCGGGGGGGAGTGTGTGTACGTGTGAGTTTCCATTGAGAGGTGTGCCCTTTTTGGAGACTGGGAAAACTCACTAAAAGTGGTACATACCTCTTTGGAGAGTCGGGGGGGTGTGTGTACGTGTGCAGTTTCCTTTGAGAGGAGTGCCCTTTTTGAAGACTGGAAACTCACTAAAAGAGGTGCATTCCTCTTTGGAAAGTCGGGGTGTGTGTGTGTATATGTGTGCAGTTTCCTTTGAGAGGAGTGCCCTTTCTGGAGACTGGGAAAACTTACTAAAAGAGGTACATTCCTCTCTGGAAAGTCGGGGGGGGGTGTGTATGTGTGTAGTTTCCTTTGAGAGGAGTGCCCTTTTTGGAGACTGGGAAAACTCACTAAAAGAGGTACATTCCTCTTTGGAAAGTCGGGGGGGGGTGTGTATGTGTGCAGTTTCCTTTGAGAGGAGTGCCCTTTTTGGAGACTGGGAAAACTCACTAAAAGAGGTACATTCCTCTTTGAAAGTCGGGGGTGTGCGTGTATGTGTGCAGTTTCTTTTGAGAGGAATGCCCTTTTTGGAGACTGGGAAAACTCACTAAAAGAGGTACATTCCTCTTTGGAAAGTCGGGGGGGTGTATGTGTGCAGTTTCCTTTGAGAGGATTGAGAACAAATCAGCCGCCAGGAAGCTTACACCACAAAGTTCGAATAAATCCAAAAGCTGGTCTTTATTGTAGAAAAACACCACACAAGAGTCACGTATCACAAGCGCTTTTGCTAGGATATTCCTAGCTTTATCAAGTTGCTAAAACATTCTGAAACATCAGCTTAAATAGCTGCTTGCGTTAATTAAACAATCATAATCCAATTAAAAAACTAATTGAATACCATTCATTACTTAGGGAACCTGCCTACCAAATACATAAAGAATTATGTTGACAGTTCAAATGGTATTGCATAGCATGGTTCCCTACAATTAAAAACTTGCCATTACCTGTTTTATCTCATATTAAAAATTTTTTACTATGCACATTTAAAATTTTATTAAACCAATTTAAATAACACATTTAGGTGTGTTCGTACTTGCGCTATCCAAACTTTACAAAATTGCATACTTATAAATAAAAGTTCACAATAAACATATCAAAAGTGCATAAAAGCATAAAAGAGCAGGTAAAAAATGGGTAAGGAAAGCATATGTATGGGCCGATGATCCCCTTGCCTATGCTACTAACTTCCCCTAGCAAAGTCTTTTAGATATATAGGGGCTATCACAAATGGGCTATGCTCATAATCTGGCCCTTCTTAATTTTAAAATAGGTTTTATACTGATGGTATCATTTAACCCAGGCCAGTTTGCTGCATTTAATTTAAGCTGCCACACTAGCTCCCTATATTCTAGGGTGGCTATTTGTCAACATAATTCTTTATGTATTTGGTAGGCAGGTTCCCTAAGTAATGAATGGTATTCAATTAGTTTTTTAATTGGATTATGATTGTTTAATTAACGCAAGCAGCTATTTAAGCTGATGTTTCAGAATGTTTTAGCAACTTGATAAAGCTAGGAATATCCTAGCGAAAGCGCTTGTGATACGTGACTCTTGTGTGGTGTTTTTCTACAATAAAGACCAGCTTTTGGATTTATTCGAACTTTGTGGTGTAAGCTTCCTGGCGGCTGATTTGTTCTTGGTCCTGTTCTTTGGTTTTGGTTTAGTTTGCTGAGTGCGTTATGGCTGCGGAAGCGGATGCCTTTGACCCGGTGGAGACACCAGAAATCCTCAAAAATACTGACTCCGATGCACCGGTAACTCGTGCAGAGTTCAACAGTGTTTTGGCAGCCTTATCGGAGATAACAAAGCTCCTGAAAGGGCCCCAACCGGAAACGGATACAGTGGCATTAAACCAGCAGCACGCAGCACAAACTACTAGCAGGCTTGGCGGAGCTTGCTTAGGCGCCAATGGTTCTGGTCTTGTAAATGGATTTAGTGGTAATTCGAATGCAAGGCCAATCTTTAATGAAGGACTGGGTCGAGTGGAAAGGTCTAATGATATGGAGAGGCACAATGCTTCGAGAACAGATAAAGGACAACAACGCAAGGACTTTTGCTTTGAGAGCTGGGTGGAGCAGCAATTCTCATTTAATAAAGGTACTGTTCATTCCAGCAAAACTACTAGCATTGAACTTGAACTTGACGAATTAAAAAAGAAACTGTATGCCCTGAAAAATAATCAGATTGAGGTGGACTATTTGAAAGAATGCGTAAATTTAAAGCGCATCCCAAAAGGCCTGAGAATATTTAAGTTTCCCAATAATGTGCAAATGGGAACACCCTATTATTTCAAACTGTGTGATATCTTTAACAGGGCGGGGGTTGAAATAATAACTGTTATGATAGAAGAATATGAAATGAAACAAAAAGCTCTTACAAATGACTTGAATGCATTAAACAACAATATTGTTACTGATTCTAACTTTTTGTCAATAAAACTTGACTATAGTAAAGCATTTGATGAGGTAGATGCATTTTGTAAGAAGGTTATTAGCAGAAAAATGCGCAAATTGGAAAGAGATTTGAATGAATATAGGGAGGGGGTGGCATATCCCCTATTTAGACAACCTAGGGTGGAAACTCAGAATACAAGTAATGCAGAAAATTTAACACCAAATAACTGGGGGGGGGGGGCACTGAGGAGAAGTGAAAGACTGGCTGGTAAGGAACGTAAAGGGTCAGTGCAGGATTTTCACCAACCCCCAGGCAGGGCAGTGGGGTGGAGGCAGAAGCAGCAAGGACCGCGTCACTGGAATACATGAGCATGGTTAGGACTTTTGATACTACAATTGTAAGGGAAGTGAACATGGTTGGAAGTAGGAATATGGAATTTCAAGGAAGAACTAGAAATGTTAATGAAGTGATAGTAAGCTCTAAACATGGAGCATGTACATTATATACTAAGTCTAATTTTACTATTTACAACTACACGGAGGCAGTAATTGATGATATTGCCTTTGATGTATTTACAAAAGGTCTGCATTTTGTCCCATCAAAAAATTGTAATGTACCCCTCACTTTGATAGATGTCAAGTTATTTACTAGAAGTCTTAATTTGCAGCATTTATTTAAGCAACAAATATGTACACCCTCTGAACTGGATAGGAAAAGTTTGTACAATCCTCCCATGCATTTGCTAATTAAGCTTTTTGAACAGTTGGTGGAAGAAGAACTTAGGAGTTTAAAGTGTACCCAACCTGATACAACAAATTTTAAGCAAGCAGAGTTTGATTTCATTCAAATGTTAAAGAATGAAAGCATAAGGGTGATGAAACCGGATAAAGGGGGGGCATTGTGCTTATGTATGAAAACAGCTATGACGAACACCTCTATCAAATGTTACAGGATGATAGCCAATACACAGTGGTCTCTAGAAATGAGGTGCATATTTTTTGGTCTAAGATTAAGTATTCTTTGAATGACTACTTATGGCAAGGGGTCATTAATGAAAAGTTGTTCAACTTTTTACATGTCCCAAAACCTAGGTCACCCATAATATTTGGGATCCCTAAAACGCACAAAGGGCTTGACCCCTTGCCTTTCAGACCAATAGTGGCAGGAAGTGGAGGTATAACAGAACCACTATCAAAATTTATTGAGCATGTAGCAAAAAAATTCACACATTTGTTGAGTTATGTGTGTAGGGATTCCTGGGAATTTTTACAAAAGGTCCCCTGTAACAGCTTTGAATCAGAATTACTGATGGTAACCATTGATATAAAAGATCTATTTCCAAGTATACCTCACGATATTGGTTTACAATGGTTTGGTGAATTTTTTTTGAAAGAAACAAGTCTAAGTCCAAACTTAACCAATTTGATTGTGGAACTTATGAGCACAGTGTTGGAAAACAATGTTGTATTTTTCAACGGAGAACTGTTTAAGCAGCTTAAGGGAGTGGCCATGGGGGCACCTTGTGCCACCATCTATGCTAACATCATTCTTCACAGATGGGAATGTGAAAATGTATTCACACCCCCATGGAACCAGTACCTACTGTTCTACAGAAGGTTCTTGGATGATATTTGTATTCTGTGGAGAGGAACACATGACTCGCTATCAGAATTCCTAACTCACATTAATAACTCAACTAATTTCTTAAAATTCACTCACACAATAGAATTGCATGAATTACATTATCTGGATGTGAATTTATACAAGGACTACAGCAATAAAACCTTCCAATCCAAAATTTATCGTAAGCCCTCATTCTCAAATTCATTCTTACATTTCCACAGTGCCCACCCTTTTGCACAGAAAAAAGGGATTCTCAAAGGTCAGCTGATTAGGGCTTCAAGGATGTGCAGCACAGAGAAAGATTTCCAAAATGAGGTTATGACAATGCAAAAAATGTTCCTTGAGAGGGGTTACCCTTTGGATTTATTTCAAGTTCTACATAGTGAAGTGGCCAGCAAAAGAGAGACTTTGTATTTCCCATTATTGGGCAAAGAGCTTGTAAGAGACCAATTGGTTAGAGAAGAAGAAAAAAACAATGAGTTTATGGGACCCAAATTTATATATACTTTTTGCAGTCAGGCAGAGGACATAGAAAGAACCATTAGAAAATTTTGGCCACTTTTGACGGCACATGAAGAATTTAAGAACATTCTTCCAAGTAAACCGAGGTTTATTAGAAAGAAGGGAGTCAATTTGAAAGAGATGTTTGAAAGAAAGAAAAGGGTAGAGAATGCAAAAACAACAAAAAAATCTGGCACATTTAAATGTGGAACATTTCAGCAATGCCATGCAATTCTGAATGGTAAAGGTATATATTTACCTTCCAGAAAGATGAGAATTGATTCTCCCACGTATTTCACATGTAACTCAAGAGGTGTGGTGTATTTAGTGGTGTGCATGTTTTGTAAAAGTTTTTATGTAGGGAAGACGGAAAGGGAAATCAAGAGGAGAATGTACGAACATTTTTATGAGATAGCTAAAAATAAGGAAACTAATGCCCTTTATAAGCATTCCCTTGTATGTCCGAACCACAATTTTAAATTTATGATTCTTGAGCAGGTAAGTAGGGATTCCAGAGGGGGAGACTGGGAAGCCACCCTAGAATATAGGGAGCTAGTGTGGCAGCTTAAATTAAATGCAGCAAACTGGCCTGGGTTAAATGATACCATCAGTATAAAACCTATTTTAAAATTAAGAAGGGCCAGATTATGAGCATAGCCCATTTGTGATAGCCCCTATATATCTAAAAGACTTTGCTAGGGGAAGTTAGTAGCATAGGCAAGGGGATCATCGGCCCATACATATGCTTTCCTTACCCATTTTTTACCTGCTCTTTTATGCTTTTATGCACTTTTGATATGTTTATTGTGAACTTTTATTTATAAGTATGCAATTTTGTAAAGTTTGGATAGCGCAAGTACGAGCACACCTAAATGTGTTATTTAAATTGGTTTAATAAAATTTTAAATGTGCATAGTAAAAAATTTTTAATATGAGATAAAACAGGTAATGGCAAGTTTTTAATTGTAGGGAACCATGCTATGCAATACCATTTGAACTGTCAACATAATTCTTTATGTATTTGGTAGGCAGGTTCCCTAAGTAATGAATGGTATTCAATTCGTTTTTTAATTGGATTATGATTGTTTAATTAATGCAAGCAGCTATTTAAGCTGATGTTTCAGAATGTTTTAGCAACTTGATAAAGCTAGGAATATCCTAGCGCTTGTGATACGTGACTCTTGTGTGGTGTTTTTCTACAATAAAGACCAGCTTTTGGATTTATTCGAACTTTGTGGTGTAAGCTTCCTGGCGGCTGATTTGTTCTTGGTCCTGTTCTTTGGTTTTGGTTTCCTTTGAGAGGATTGACCTTTTTGGAGACTGGGAAAACTCACTAAAAGAGGTACATTCCTCTTTGGAAAGTCTGATGATGTCACCATCCTACAAATACAGATGGAGAAGGAAAACCAGCCAGTAAAGCAAATAGTGCGCTGTGTTAATGCGTCTCTCACTAGTATCATAACATAGTTAGTTAGGGGTTTGAATCATGCAAACACTGACAGTGTGTGTCACTGTTGGTCAATGTGGTGTAGGTTTTGGTTTTACTATGGTAGGACATATTATAATTAAAACAGTAAGTGCATTGCACACATCAGGTATCTGCATGGCAAATATATATGTGTATATGTCCCCTCAATCAGTACATAGGTGTGAAGCCTGCATACTACTTGAATACATCTGTTTCAATTGACAGGTTGTGCCGCTGCTTCTCAGATCGTAGGTCACATATGTATGTATGTGACAAGGCCGTCCACTGTTGTGATCTGTGGCCAAGGTCATATGTGCCAAACACACCCATGAAAGTTACTAAAGAGTAGTGTGAGTGAGGGTATATGCCTGGGGTATATGTCAAACATGTTCATACACAACAACGACTGACAATAATGGACAGTCTGTATAGGTGTACAACTGCCTTGTGGATATGCATTCAGGCCTCTAATGTCTTATGTGATACACCGAGGGACTCCACAATACCTATGGATATATGGATACCAAGGGACACATGACATAACACAAGGCTGTATGTACACATTGGTACCCAACATACATGTTGAGGTCTACCACCGATGTGGTACTGACAGGATAGTATGCATAGTAAATGTGGATGACTATGCCACAGCCAGCTTACTGCTATACAGCATGTATCAAACAACAGGTATCTGTCTGTATGATACCCTTGTGTAGGATATGCGTCCCATCCAGGGAATGCATTGTAGGCCAATGCATGCATTTCCAGATGTGGATGGACACATCCCTAATGTGTTTGCATGTACCTAAGGGGGCTATATGCCAAACAGGTGTGGTCCCAGGAATGGGTGGCGGTCAATACCGCTGGTTAGTGTTAGAGTATAGTACCGGAAGGATCCAACTGTTACTGAGTTCCCTACAACTGTGTGTCATTTGTCAGGACATCATCCAATGATTGCTTCTAGTCATGCTGTTGAGGTTATGTATACTACCAGACCGCAAATCATTGACAGATATTAACAGTATCACTCACAGCATAGTGTCAACCCATGTCATACACACATGTGGACCCATGTTAGTTCATAACTGTAGTAGAATGCATACTGGTTATTGAAAGTTACTATGAGATGTTAACAATGTGTACAACAGGGTATGCCATATGTCCCATGTGTCCACCATGCACGTACATGCAGACAGTGCGCACCCACCATGTTCACAGATGTACACTTGCTAATCTGTACTGCACACATAACACACGTACTGTCCACTCACTAACACATGCTGGCAACACATTACACTTCAGCCAAGTGGCACATGGGTGGACAATACATACTCAGACCTAACAGTGGTGTAAACAATGCTACATTGACAATCAGAGCTTTGATGCATAATGCCTGCTCAGACATACCTACAAGGATGTCATTACACTTTCCTGTTGACAACTTGCTAATATTGCTACACTGCTATAATGTCACCCTGTGCATCAGTACCATGTTGTCCTGTTCCTGCATCAGTGTTACAGATGACAGGAGGTGACACAGGTATCATCATATGCACAGGGTGTGTTGTTGTTTGCCAGAGCCTGACATTGACCCATCCAATCGACATGTTTGTGTGTGTGTGTGTGTGTGTGTGTGTGTGTGTGTGTGTGTGTGTGTGTGTGTGTGTGTGTGTGTGTGTGTGAGGGACAACAGTACAGCATGGGCCAACGTAGATGTAATGTGTGTGCGTGAACCCTAGCTGTTTGGTTAATGTGTGTGTGTCTGCATGCACACAGCTCCACCATGTGGCTGCCATATATGGTAGTTTGTGAGACAGCCACAGACTGTACCTGCTAGGCTGTACAGATCACTGTCTCTGGCCACGGACACAGTACCTGTGCCTGGCGGGGGTGCTACGGACAGTATCGGGTACCAACCCCGACTGGGTACTGTCATCAGAGGCAGAGGTATGACGACTTGACCCATGTCCCTGCTGTGACTGGCCAGAGCCACATGCACGTGGTCTACTGGGACGGTCAATGGACAGGCCAGCCGCAGCATGGCTAGGGCTGGTACTGCCACTACGGGAGCAGCTGTGAGATGTGGGCCATCCGCGACCACTGCCAGCTGTTGCTGGCATGCGTCTGCTTTGACGTCGCAACCGTCCCACACGGTCCTGGCTCATGGAAGACATATTATGGAGGGCATCTACTGTCTCCCCCCAACATCTATCAATGACCTCGGTGTAATTCCAGATGGCACTGGCAAGGTCACGGATGCTGTCAATTATAGCGGTGTAATGGGCCCTCTGCACCCTAAGTCCATGGCTGGTATACCGTTCCATACGTGCCTGAGCCCTGCATTACAGCCTGGAACATACTGGACGTTGTAAGACCTGTGAGGGCACATCTGCCAGGGGCAATACGACCAGCGGTGCTCCTCTGAGAACCCCTGTACCTCCACCTATGTGGTACCATTCCAGGAATCTGGCTATGGCTGCTGTGAGGGGATGCAAGTGCCATGGGTACCACACTCTTCTGGTCAATGCCAACTGTATGCTGTCCCTCGCCTATGGTCATTGGTGATGAGGGATGTATTGACAGTATGAGTGTGCGCATAGATGGGGTTGAACGCTGTGTACTGTCGATTGGCAGACCAATGACAGACCCTGTCAAACCTTCCTGTGCCAGAATATATGTCTCATCATCACCACTATTCGTGGCAGTGGCTTCAGGTTCCCTGCTGCTTTCAGCCACCCCTATCTCAGCACCTGTGAGAGGAAGACAGAAAACACACTTTACAGTCTGCACATGATGCATGCACACATGCACACATATACACTCCTCACTACAGCACATACACACACACACCAGCAATCCAACACATACTCTATAGTGGGTGAAGGTGGGTGTCAGTATCACAAGGCAAACAGTCACCGCACATGTGTCAGCATGCAGAATATGTGTTGCACAAGACCATGCAGCGCAAGTGTAGACGCCCCTATTTCATGGCAGTGTACATGGCTTTGATGCAACAGTGTAGTTGTTCAGTGATTGCCTACACTCTGGAACACAATGTGTACCTAGACACAACATTGCTGTACAAGTATTATCAGCTCTGCAATGCCCTGTGAACCATCACTCACAGGTATACATGCCGTGACTGCATGTGTTATCTGTGTGACACATAGGTTTCCATGTCTGAGTACAGTGTCTGTGTCCATAGCAGATAATAGTGGGCACAGGTGTAGTACATGCATGCTATGTACACACATGGGATGAGTGGTTCATGTTGACATGAAGGAATCCCAATGCTCGACATGGCCAGTGCACAGTGCTTATGGTGAGTGTGGGACATATTGCAGATATGTCGGTGCCAGCCATGGCATGGCATGCTACATGACTGCAACATTAAACACCACGCATACCCAATGTGTGTCATGTGACCTATACACCCACTAGCATTCCAGGACATGTATGTGACACTTTGTTCGGATGGCGACTGCTGTGCATATTGTGTATACTGGCATATGTAAGCACACACACAACACGCTATGCATATTGTGTATAGGTGCATATGTTTGCACACACACAACATTGAGGTGCACAGCAATGACTGCTATGAGTAGTACTGTGGTCACTGTAACTGGATGGGTGTAGTATCCTGTGCCATCATCATGATGCATCTTGTGGTTACTCACAGCTGCTAATGTGTGCAAGACCACCACCTAGCATGCTGTACCTGAACTGCAGTGTCATGACTACATTCACAATTGCACAGCCACTTTGTACATGGGTGTGTGAGGTGCCCAATAGGGAGCATTGCCTAACATGACTGTGTTATGTGTTGAAGAGTGTTGCACAGCCCCATGATAGGCCTCTACCCATGAGGTACATCATGTGTGTGTGCATGACATGTGGGATACTGAAGTGTGACCTTACAGCGGGTGTGTGGTTAAGCCATGTGTAGCATGTTGAGGTGTACTGCGTATGACAAACGTGTTATGTTGTGTACAGCTGTAGCAACTATGCATATCCAATGTGCAGTACAGTGTTGCCACAAATGTGTCTGCTGCTCTGTACATTGCATGTGATTGAGGCGGCTACTGACTTTACTGAGAAGTTTAATGTCTCACAGCAAACATGCACAGCATGCATTATGCATAGGTGTGTTACGTGTACATGGCCTACACCTCACCTATGACATGCACATGTCATTACCAATATTAAAGTGTTAACACACTCACCAGCATGTATCTTCTGCCCTGCTGTCACACCAGAGGGACCTACAAGAATATGACACAGTTTGTCAGTGGCCACAACTGTGGCATTGCTACTGTGAGTGTGCTAAACTACAGTAGAACAACAGTCAACAGTCACAGGTGTACAGATACTATTCCAAATATCAGTATTGCACACAATAGGCAGCACAACTGCTGAACACACAGTACACATCTCACATATGCATATTCTAACAATACAGGTAACAGTAGTCTACAGCTAGGGCATATTACCTGCATGCTCTATGTCATCATGCTGGGTGGCTCCAGCCTCCATGATGACACATGTGTGATGCTGTTGCTGCTGTAGGCCAGGAGCAACCACACTTAGGAGCAGCTCCTCCACTCTGGTGAGGGGGGATGTATGGCCAACCCACCACCTGTGGCAAGCTGTTGTCTATGGATATCAGATGCACGCCACCAGACATGTCTAATTAAATCACTGCGGTGATGGCATACCTGCTCATATGTCTGGTTATGCATGCCTATGTCATTTACCTGACGAACAAGATCTTGCCACAGTGCAGTACGCTCATGCTGGCTGGCCCTGGAAAACAGCAGTGTATAGTGCTGCACCACGCTATTGTGTATTTCCTGTTCCTCCGCAGCTGTATATGATGGATTGCGTTGATGAGCCATAGCCCTGGAAGACAATTAAACGATATGTGTGAGCAAGTCATGTGGCACACTTAACATTATTAAGTACAGATATCACTTAACTGCCATATATAGCATCTGTTTGTCTGTCAGAGGATACACACGTTCAATACCACATATCAGTGCTCAGCCCACAACTGTCTGACAGTGCCTGCCACACCCCATATAACAAACCAGTATACACAAGTACTCAGCACACTGTTTGGGATTCAATGCACAACCTCGCCACAGTGGTATATAGCAAGCTAATGCATGAAGAAATATGTCATCCAATGCAATGAATGTAAAGTACATTTACAGTATTACCAGTCAACCACCCTAGTTGTTGATGCTATACCCCTACCTAACATATGTGTATGGTTGTTAATATAGCTGGCATACTGCTGTAACAGAGTATACATGTTGCTAGGTACACACACTTACCCTGTAACACACATGTGATTGCAGGCATGGTACAGGCATCACTACACACACATCAGACATACATATAGCACACAAATGTATGCCGACACAGATGAGCATTACCTGTGTACCTTACAGTACTGTGTGCCCCTACTTACAGACACCTATGCCTGAGGTATGTAATCTGTGCAGACTACAGGAAACACACAAGACAGTGTTACCAGGGAATGTGAACATACACCATGCTGTGCTGTTTAGGCCTACAGTTTCAGGTAGTACAACAGTTCATATGTGAGCTGGATTCACCAGCAGTACCACTTACTGAGCATACATGTATTGCTTCAGCCTACAATGGGACACCACAGTCATACACAAGGGACTACGTCACAACATATGCCATCCTACTATGTCTGCATCCCAATAACTGACATATCTTTCTCTGGCCTCACACCTAGGACACAAACTACCATTACAGAAACAACCTCACACTAAGCTATCACACCTTTACACACCTTACACACATTCACTGTCACACTCATTCCACCTCACATAGCAGGTATTGCACTGAGTACATGTGTGTGTGCATTGTGTCATAGGTAGGTAATACGCTATTGGCCCTAGGGCCTAGAGCAGCCTAGCCATATGCTACCCTGGCCTTTGACACACATGTCATGTGATTTCACTTGCTCCTGTCAACCGGATACACAGAGGTGACTCTCAGATATTACCTATCTCCCAAACAATCATCAGGGGTATTATGACATCTGCTAATGAGGAACCTTGTTTGTTAATGCTGGGTGGTTTAGTCCAGAGTATGGCATATTTGTGGATAGGAACCTGTAGCTCCAGCATGTGCTGTTTAGTGAGGTGGTGAGGATTAGGGCCCTAGGTCATAAAGCCCGGAGGGATTGTGAGGTGTTGACATGGTGGTTGGCCGACTGATATGGGTGTGACATTCCTCTGTATGTCCGGCAGAGGTAACCTCTGGGTGAGCGGTATGCAATGCACTCTAGCTGTGGTTTTGTGAGTCAGTCTGCATAGGGCATGTATTTGAGGGCAGTATTACTCTTTGTGAGGTATGTCTGTGGCCTTTCCACTTGCTGTAGGTGTCATGTGAGATACATACCACATGGGGCATTGTAATGAGTAGAGGGGAACACTGACCTATATAGATGACACACCTTTTGTGATGACAAGTACCACATAGACAGATTACAAGACTAGTGTGGCACTGTGATTATCAAAGGGGAGGCTACTGTCCACCTGTGTCCCATGTTCCCTTCTGACACCTTCAGTGTTAGGCAGGTTACCACCAATGTGGTAGTTACTGGGTAAAGTGTTTTGGAATGGGGTATGGCACTGCAGTACCAACACTGGTGTTCAGTCCATGCCTTGGTCAACAGGCACCTGTTGCAGTACGTCTGACCCTGTGTCTCCCTCTCTCTCTTTCTGTATATATGTATATATATATATATATATATATATATATATATATATATATATATATATATATATATATGTATATATATACATATCTATACATATCCGTATATATCCATATATATATATATATATATATATATATATATATATATATATATATATATATATCTATATATCTATATATATATCCATTTCCATATATCTATATATATATATCTATATCTATATATATATATATATATATATATATATAGATATATATATACATACACACACACACACACACACATATATATATATGTATATATATATATATATATATATATATATATACACGTATACATCCATTGCTGTACATATAGATGCACATATAGGCACATATACTGCCCACCTTTCATGGTGGGGATGTCAATTATGCAACAGTTGTGAGGCATACGATTATGTAATAATATTGCACAGTGTTGTGCAGAATGCATTTTGCTGTCCTCATGCCGTATAGCTGTAGCAGGCCTCACTGCCTGTAGCTCAGTCCCACAGCGTTTAACTACCACATGACATATACCGGCACTGCTTGCTGTCTGCAATGCCACACACTACAACCTACATATATATGTGCACATAGCAACCTTCAACAACATATATATGTCCAGCCTTCACTAACAATTGCAGTATGTCCCTTGCCCTATGCACATGTGCATATACATATAGATACAGACTGCTGCCACATATGGATGATTCACAGTGTGTAGAGTACCCTTCAGACACATCATTCGGATGCCAGCAAATACATATCTGTTACATACCTTACCTTTGTATTCCTCACCTCCGTCTGTTGTAGCTGTTGCTTTGTTATTTATTTATTTTTTTTTTTGGTTTTGGTTTCCTCTGTGTGTTGGTCTTTCTTTTCAGTGTCTGTCTCGTACAGCCTGTTTGTCTCTGTCTGTCTGTCTGTCTCTGTCTGTCTGTCCCTCTCACTCTCTCTCTCTCTCTCTCAGTTGGTGCAATGATATTATTGCATGTGTGGACAGCAAGTACAGGCTGCTTTTCTAGATATCTGCACATGTGCATGTGATGGCCTCTGCACCAATTGGTGCCCACCATTTAGTAAGTGCATGCAGCCTGCTGTGTGGTAATTGCAGTACTCACTGTGATTGCAGGACACTGCTATAAAATGCTAGGTTAGGTAGGCATAGCTCTTTCAGTTGTGCAAGGTGGGGCCCATGCTTGTTTGCTGTGGACACTGTTGTCTCAGTCAGAAGGTTGGTATATGTCTCATATCTGAAGCTGGGTTGTAGCCAGTGAAATGCATGTTGTACTGAAACCTGACTGTTGCTTCTTCCAGTGCACTCTTCTCAGTGTGTAAGTTTACTCACACCTCCTAATGCTAACACTGGACACATGGGAGTATGTACTTTGTTTTCGAATTAGAGAATTAACTGGCATACAACTGTAGTTATTGCAATGTGTTCCTATGGCTTTCCTATTTTCCCTTTACATTCACTAATTGTAATGCATGATATATTTCTTACAGCACCAGGCTTTTGTATATCTGCTATGGCTTTGTGGTACTTCATGCAGACTGGTGAGGCCAAGGTGTGGGGTTCGAAACTAACAAGGGTCTTTTATTTTGCTGCTGAGTAGTACAAGGGCCCTGTCATACACAGTGACTAAGGCACTTCTAAGCAGTTGTAAGCAGGTTTGTGCAGGTTTGCGAGACGCTTATCAATGCTTAGCTAAGCGCACACATGCGCACACTGGTGCAAACCCGCTTACTACTGTTTACAAGTGCTTACTCTCACTAACCCCCACGCTCATTTCTTTGACAGAAAAGTAAATGGGGAGATAGGAATGTGGTGATAAAGGGTGCACAAAGGGGAAGACAGTAGGGAAACCAGCTTGGGATGTACAGGATGGGTGTGGGGAAGGTCCATAGCTGCCCGTTTCTTTACCAGCAGCAGCTGTGCATATGCAATACATTAGGAGTGAAATTTGAAACCTTCCACCCCTGAGAGAGGGGTGAGGACAACTAAGTATGCTGTACTACTAATTATGAATATCAGGCACATACACTGTTTGTGAACTGCTATGCTGTCATTAGTACATTACTCACTTTTGAACAGTTTGTGGTTTGTTTGTGTTGACATTAGCACAGTCTGCTCAGGACAACTGGACATATTTCAGTACAGTGTATGCCTACCTACACCCGTGGGTGTGCTTGACTACACAGGTATATGGTTCTTTTGGGTAGGGGTGCAGAACTGCGGAAAGCATTATTTATTATCGTGTGCTGTTTATCTTGCTGAACATGCAGAGTTGCTGTGTACCTGTTAGTCTATAAAGGCTAGTAGTCTGTCTCAGTAGCTCCCACCTGTGGACATATCCAGATGGTAGACAGAGGTTAGCCTAGTATCCTTTGACTGTGCATCACACCAGTCTTTTCAGCACCTGAACAATGGCATTGTCACAGGTGATTGCTAGCAGTACATGGCTACATCCTTTGATATTTCTGTGGTGTACTCCTACATATGGGCATGCTTGTGGAATTCATTCTACAGCTATTTGCTGAGTGTGTAACAGCAGACAAGCTGATATGCCTGTGTGTTTCTGACACTTCCAGGCCTCAGATACTCTCAGGTAAATATTTGAACAGCCTCAGGGAAAGGTACATATAAGTGGGATACACCTGTGATATATTTCAGATATTTTGCTGTTGAGACTTTGGGGGATTCGGAGCATATGTATTACTACACCTTTTCTGATGTGCAAGCAGTGTCTACTCTCACTTATTGACATTTTTCAATAAGTGAGATTCCCCATCTTTCTGCCTACTGTTAGTACATTTCACAGGGAGTCAGAGGGGCACAGCTAACATCTGTTTACAAATCAGGGACATCCCCGTAAATCAGTCACAGTTGGGAGGTCTGGCCTCTGACCTATTCAAATATGCCCGTGTTTATCCTGTTCTGATACTATGTGGGGTTTGTAAGGTACTACTGTAACATTATTCCCTACTAGCATGGCTGGTTCTCTTTTCACAGTCATGTCATGCAATTCCACAACACTTGCTGATTAAGGGCCACAGAACAAGATTTGTGTTATGCCATTCCTATTCTCCCTTTACATTCACTCATTGTAATGCATGATATATTTCTTTCAGCACCACATTATTGCATATCTGCTGTGGCTTAGTGGTACTTCATGCAGTCTTGTGAGCCCAAGGTCTGGGGTTCGAGACTGATAGGGGTATTTTATTTTGCTGCTGAGCAGTACAAGGGCCCTGCCACAGAGTGATTAAGGCAATTTTAAGCAGTTGTAAGCGGGTTTGTGTGGGTTTGTGTGACACTTAGCAATGCTTAGCTAAGCGCACACATGCTCACACTGGTGCAAACCCGCTAACTACTGCTTAAAAGTGCTTACTCCCACTAACCCCCACGCTAATTTCTTTCAAAGAAAAGAAAATGGGGAGATAGGAAAGTGGTGAAAAAGGGGGCACAAAGAGGGACACACAGTAGATAAACAAGCTTGGGATGTGCAGGACGGGTGTAGGGAAGGTCCATAGCTGCCCATTTCCTTAACAGCAACAGCTGTGCATATGCAATGAATTTGGAGTGAAATTTGAAACCTTCCACCCCTGGGAGAGGGGTGAGGGCAACAAAGTATGTTGTACTGCCAATTCTAATTATCAGCTTACATGTTTGTCCGATGGACATGTGTGTGAAATGGGCAGCTATGTATGGGGCGTAATTTGTTTGTGGGTACAGATTGCCCTTTTTTTTTTTTTTTTTTTTCAGGTGAGAGTGGGAAGTGCGGTAGAGGAAGTAGGCATGTCCGGGGAGGTAGGTTGGGAAGGTAAACAGACAAGACAGACAAGACGCATACAGGGGCAGTGTATGACACATGGGGTGGGTGACACAATTGACAGGGTCGGATGTTTGGAAATCGCAAGCCCATGAGCCCACAGATGGTAACAGTGGAACTGAGATCCCCACCCATGGGCAGTCACCACTAAACCTTCAGAGCCCCGAGGGTGACTGTGCTGGGGGCTGCATAGGACGGGCAGGCTCACCCATGAGATGTGCCACTCTCACCTCAAGCTGGCATAGGGGATCAGCAACTGGATGCTGGATCTCCCTACGCACCACAGCCTGGACCCTTTGAAGGGTGACAGGTGGCCCTTCTCTGCCCACGCTTGCATGGGGGGGACAAGCCCCATCTCCTGCAGCGCTTCCACACGAAGGTGGCACAGGACCAATGGAAGAGGGGAGCCCGGGCTGGGCACCGGACCTGCTGGTGCCAGGTGCACTCGCCGGCTGAGCAGGGACAGGTCGGTCCGCTGGGACCGGCCTTCCCATACGTTCTGTGATTAGGTGTGTTTAATTACAACATAAGCAAAACAGCATCCCAGATTAGTTGTAACAGCATGCAATAATATTCCCATTAACCCAACACACCAAGGGTACAAGAGTTGAACAGCAAGCATAACACATGTATATATTGAACCACAGTGGTTATTCTAACAGCATGCAGGGATGTTTGGTAGCAACAGGCCACCATGATTGTGGTGTTTAAACAGGGCACATGCATCAATGTGAATGCAAATATTTATAGACCAATAGGACATATGTCCCAACAAATATTTAAGATTACACATACCCATTGAGGTGTGGAATTTCATGGTTTATGCACATACAGTAGGGTGTGTAAAAAACCTCGGTTAACATTTTATAATGACGTTTTAGTCTACACTACATTCCTAGTGACTGCAAGTGTATATCCCCTACCTGTATTATTACACTTGCCACCATACATTAGGTTGTGTACTGGGTTTGGCTAGTTCAATATATGCCTGACCTATATCTGACATACTAACTGTCCAGGATGCAGATGTTACTGCTACATATTTCTTGATTGCATTTATATTTCTTTATCTACATATCTGGGATGTTTTCACATGACATTTTCACTTTGATTTGTACAGAACCCTGCATTTCTTGACACACACTCACATTTCTGGGGAAAAAATAACATGCTACACGTGTGCCAGGTTTACTTATTCATGCCAGCCAGTAACTGCCTGTTGTGGACTGTATATATGTTTCACAGCTACTAGTACTTCCATCACCCACTTTATATGGGACTGCACAACTGTGGGTTGCCAGCACCTTTTCAAACAGTACTGTTTGTATACTGCAAGGGTACAACAACATTTCAGACTCTGTGACACAGACACACTCTGGGTTTTAGACCTTTATTAATGATATTACACACTTTTCCACAGGCTCACTCCTTTATTTGTTTTAACGATGTATATCGCAGACATGTTCAAGACATATTATACCTTTATTAATAGGTTAGAGCAATCTTTTTTCAGGCTCACTCATTTATGTTATATGACAGTGCCTGCAGAGATATTATTCCAGACATATGTTACCTTTCTTAATGGGTTTCTACACTCTTTTTCTGCCTCTCTGACGTTTTTATCTGACAGTAAACGCAGAGGACTTATTCAGGCAATTTTATGGCTGTATTATTGGACTACAACACTTTCTTTCATGCTCTCTCCCATATTTTATGTAACAATACATGCAGAATAATCACTAACCTGCCTGATGGTGCAGCCTTAGCAGCCTATCAGCATAGGCTTGCTGATTCATAGCAGGGTCACCTGCAGCTGTAAAGTAAATGAAGAGATATTGAGACATACCTATCCATTATACATACTCCATTATCAATTCTTACATACTGCATTCCATGGCTACATACTCAGTTGTGGGGCATCCCACATCCCATGGGCCTCCTGTATCCATTGGTTCAGGCAGTCCTGCTTTCGTTTCTTCAGGTCTGCATGGTGGTGACGGACCTGCTCACCAGTCCAAGGAATGTGTGTGGCACTGGTGAGGTCACGAGCTAACTGGTTCCAAGCCTCTGCCTTGTACTCCGTCCATTGGAACTGGCCCTGCAGGAGTCTTGACACGTGATGGTTGACAAGGAGCCAAACCATGTATTTGGACTCCTCGATACCCCAACGTTGTGCTCAGAAGCGTGTTCCCTCTCTGACACCAGACATTCTAACTGCAGATCTGAGCTACAATCAGTTATGGCGTGTATTCCCGCCTGTGTGGCTTAAATATGCCGCATTTCCCGCACTTTTTTGTGATTGGCCATTTTGTAAAATTCTCGGCTGACTGCAGACCTGCTTAGTAATGGTTAAACTACCATTCGTAAGTATATGAATGTTAATAGTGGCTGTTTCCCCAATGTTGTAATGGCTTAGTGGTTATATACTTTGCTTTTGATGCACAGAGTCCTGGGTTCGAACCTTGTCATTCATTTTATTTTCATACTATCCAAACAGGCTAGGGGGTGTGGCTGCATTTAAGCAACTTTGCTCTATGTTGCTCATTGGTGCCCTATGGTGCCCTGGTTGGTGCAGCATGCACATCCACACAAACACATTGCGCTGGGTAAAGTGCCATTGAACTATGGGCAACTCTATTGCGCTGGGTAAAGTGCTATGAAACAATGGGCAACTCTATTGTGCTAGGTAAAGCACTATTAAACTGTGGGCACCTCTATTGCGCTAGGTAAAGTGCTATTAAACTACGGGCAACACTACTGCGCTGGGTAAAGTGCTGCTTAACTGCAGGCAATTTTATATCAGGATCCTTTAAAATATTTATTTTGTTCACTGATACATTGGCATTTCACTGCTTTTTAGTAATGTTTAAACATATTTGTCAGGTATTATTTCATATACTGATTTAAAAAATAAATACAAAGGGGAGTGGTGGGACTCAAACCGTGAATGCCTCTTCTTTGTGCGAATGCTCTACCATTATGCTATTGCTATTTGGTGTGATTTGCATAAACATTCTTTCTTATGCTCTTCCATGTCAGAATTGTTAACTCTAGCTAAGAAATGGGCACACCCGCGCACACACGCGCAAATACGGGCAGCTATTTTGGAGATTTAAAAAAATATATTTAATGTTTTGCATTTTAGAACTGTGATAGGGGTTTACAATATCAGGGAGTGTAGTGTTGGGTGCAGGGACATCTGAGCAGATTCGCTCTTGTGTGTGTGCTTTGTTTAGTTTTAAAACACTTGCAGGGGCGTGGATATTTAGACTGCTCGGCAGTCAGACACGTCCCCTGCTTTCTTACACGGTCCGTGTAAGACTTACAGTTGAGTCAGCGTGCCCTCGTGCATATTCATGGCATGCTGACGTCAAACCGTTCAACTGCAGCCTCCGAGTAAGACTTATTAAGTCTTACATGGAGGATTAGTGAATCTGGGGGATAGTGTTCAAGCATAAATTATACGGAAAGCCTGATAATAGGAAGATGCAGCATTATTTACATGATTGATGATTATCGTAATGATTATTAATATTCTGGAGGTTATGAAATTTGGTAACAGGTTATATTGGTGAAGGTGTAGGATAGTATGAGTAGAGGAGGTTTGGATGTGCTAGAGAAGATAGTAGGAATTGATGTGGAAAAGGTATAAGTGCAACCTCAGGGGAGTATGCGTAGAGGAAGGGAGGGTAAGGTAAATTAGTAGTGGGGATAGAGAGAGAGTAGAGGTAAAAAAGGTACAAGACTACTTCAGCCTGGGCTCTTATTGAAGGAAATCCAAGCTTTTTAATGAAATATTTTTTATAGAGGTTTTGAAGGCGTGCAGGTACTTTAATAGTTAAAGGAAGGGAGTTACATAGTTTTGTCACAGAGCAGAAGTAAAGTGTTAGGTTTGGGGGTTTATTAGGTTTATAAGTTGTGAGATGTTTGCCTTCAGATCTGAGATGTTTATTTGGGATATAAAAGTTGATTAATGGGCTAAGAGCCAGACAAGCTAGTGGGCTGTGGATGATTTTGTATACCGTAGTCAGTTGTATGTATTCTTAAGGGATGTAGGTATTTACAGTGATGAGTTAGAGTGATTGTGTTTATGGCAAATTTGGCAATTTTGTTTTAGCAACTTTCTAGTTTTTTCTTAGAGAGATCTGTAAGTTAGTTGAAATTGGGGGCCCATATAACAGTTAGGGAAAGAGGTAGGTTTTGGCCAGGGTAATTCTGGTAGCTGCTGTGAGGAAGTTTTTATTCCTGTATAGCATGCCTAGTTTTTGGTGTGTGTTTTTGATACTGTTTTGTATTTGTATCTCAAACTTTGAGATTATCATCAATTGTGACACCTAGTAGTTTGGTATGTTGAACCAATTAAATTCCACTATTGTTAGGTGAACAGATCTTGAAGTTTGTTTTGTTGGAGCTATGGGGTTTGTGGGTGAACAGAAGGACCTTTTTTTTTTGGGGGGGGGGTCCGTAGAAGTTCAGCATTGGAGAGCCATGTTCGTATGGAAGAGAAAGCTTGCTGTGTTATATGCTGTAGGTGAGTTACTGAGTCTGATATGCAGATGATAGTAGAGTCATCTGCACATTGGATTAGAGTGTCTTCACAGGAGGATGTATAAGTTATTGATGAAGACATTAAATAGAAATGAAATAAGCTGGATCCTTGAGGTACACTTGTGGGGGTGATGTGATATGGGGAGATAGAGCCCTGCTATTGTATTGCTTGCTGCCTGTCAGCTAAGTAGCTAGAAAACCAATGAAGTGAGGAGGAGGATAGACCAATGCTGGAAAGTTCTTTAAGGAGTTTGGTGTGAGATACCATGTCAAATGATTTTGACAAATCTAGAAATACTGCAGATACCAGTTTGTCAGTGTCACGGGCTTTGTTGGCAGAGTCCATGAAAGATAATAAGGCTGTTGAAGTACTGTGTGCAGGTTTAAAGCCATGCTGAATGTGGGAAAGTAGGTTATGTGTAAAATAGCAGGTGCACACATGTTTCTAGAATCTTAGAGAGGGGGAGCAAGATTCCAGTAGGATGAAAGTTTGTGATGTCAGTCGAGTTGCCTCCCTTATATAAAGGGATAATGTGTGATCTTTTCCATAGGTTAGGGAAGTGATTCAGCTATAGAGCTGTTAATTAAGATGATAGCAGGGAATGCTATTGCCCTACAGCAAGCTTTAGGTATTCTGGTGGGAGGTTTTAGATTTTTTTATTTGAAATAAAGGGATGGGCTGAAAAGTAAGCTGGAGATGGTTTGTTTTTTGGTTATGAGTGAGGGGTTGATTGTGTGTGTGTGTGTGTGTGTGTGTGTGTGTGTGTGTGTGTGTGTGTGTGTGTGTGTGTGTGTGTGTGTGTGTGTGTGTGTGTGTGCAATGAGTGGGGTTTTTAGAGGTTAGTATTGGGGGCATTAGTAGAAGTATTGAGTTGGGATGGATGAGTTGGGTTTACTTTTAGGTTGGATATGGACTCTAAAAAGTATATATTGAATTTGGTGGCTGTTTGAAGAGATGGTATATTGGGGTATGGATTGGGATTATCTTTATTTCCAGGGTTGAGTAGTGACATTACAGAGGACCAGAATTTCTTAGGGTTGTTTTTGTGGTCATCTTGAATGTAGAAATAGTATGATTTTTTTGTCAAGCAATATTTGTCTTTTTGTTTGATTGCAGGGTTATCTGTATAACTGATGTATGTTGTTTTTATTCTTTAGCCAGGAAGTCCATGCTCTGTCCCTGTCTTTCAATGGAGACAACACCGAGGGGATATTTAGCAATGCATTCTACTATAGAGACAACCCTACCTTCAGGTCAATTTATAAACGAGAGCAATCATTTTATAGCCAGAAAAAAAGCAATTACAAAGAAATGCAAGTAAAACAAGTTTTCTGTCATTTTCTTAGAATAAATACCTGGCATATGCAGTATAGTCTTCTGGTCAAGCAAAAGAAAACAGTGGCCAACTTTGTAAGGGGATCTACTATTTCACAGAGCAGGCATGCATTTAACTAATTAAAGTTTCTTCATGATAAATACGCTTACGTGAAACAATGACAAAAGTGTCAGTAAACTTGTAGTATGGAATAATGTCCAGCACTGCACTGAGCTCATCCATAATAATACCTGTTCTACCCCAAGGGCATTTCTTGCTATTATACATATTAGCAGACATCCATTCTTAGCCCCACTATCCCTGAGAATTCAGTTTCCCCTGCAATCACGTTGGAATACGTCTTATAGTTCCTGTCTAAGGCTAAAAATAATTATTCTGTGGCAACAGACAACATACCAAGCTGCCCTGTCATCAGTGCTAAGTGTGCACTACTTGAGCCACTGCTTAAACTAATCATCATCAGCCTATCTACAGGGCTTGTACCCAATGCCTAGAGGACAGCCACTGTGACTCCCATACACAAGGCTAGCACCTATACAGACACAGGTAATTATAAGTCCATCAGCTTCACAAGCCTTATATGCAAAAACATGAAATATATCATAACAAAAGTCCTCTATGAAGATATTGGCAACTTAACTGATCTATATTCCTATCATTTTGGTTTTGTGAACCTTCCTGGCTTACTTGAAAGGTTCCAGGGGCTGTGGTAGTGGTCATTCTATACACACTGCATATCTCAGCCTGGACAAGGCTGTTGACACAACCCCCCTTGCTGATATCATTGAACAATTTGACAGTCTTAATTCAAACCACTATATACTGTCCAAGTTGGTTATCTAACAGATCCCAAGTTGTGAACGTTGCTGGCTCCAACTTTGAATGTAATTTGAAACTAATGGGGTGCCACAAGGATCACTTTCTGGACCCACTCTTGTTTGGCATTTATTTTGCAGACATGTAAGCCAATATCTCCTGGTTGACCAGTTTTGCTGATAAGTGCAAACTGGGCACGGTTATCTGCTCATCCACTGATACAAAACAGCTCCAGCAGCAAGGGCCAGAATATGGACATTAAAGGTCTATCAAACATGACCTCAAACTAAATGGAAACAAGTGCAGCATAGCAGTGTTAAGCAAAAAGGTGAATCCCACCTCATACAGTATGTTATAAATGGTGCTTCTCTTCAGAATGATACTGTCATATGAGACCTAGCTACATATATGGATAACTTTTTCTCATTCGATCATTATGCTTCCATCACAGTCCTTCTATCTGACCCAGTTCATTTTCAGGGGAATATCTTCAAGATCCAAAGAAATCATCCTACCACTGTAATCTTCCCTTCTCAGACCCATCATTAAATCAATGCCCCCTTGAATATCACTCAACTGGAAAAGCCCCAAAGATTTCTAACCAAGAAAATTACAGGTCTCAAATACTTTAGCTATCTCAGTAGAGTAGCATGACTCTCCTTATACTCGGTAACCTACAGGTTGCTGTCCGTTGACATGCCTTTTGCTTTTTGAGCCATGAAATCCCACTAGTTTTTAAGCCATGAAGTCCCACTCGTATCTGACTCCTATTTCTTCACAAAACTAGTGGCTCTACAAACACCCACACTAAGAACTTAACTCTACAACAAGAAATAAACAAGATTCGCTGGCGAGATACGTTCCTCTATAAGTAAAAAAAATGGCTATTTACCTTTAAAACTGATGATTAAATGGGTAGCCACAAATCTACATTAGGATTACTATGTACACCTTGGCTAAGTTTCGGTGAGTACTATTAAGTGGTTTAAAAGGGTAGCAAGAACTGTTAAGATTGTCTGCTTAAAGATGTATATGGCTAACCATCTTATGAACCCATGATCACTTGCCTAGTATGTTTCCATGTCATCCTGTACTGCATTGTTTCATTATTAGGAAATGCAACACTTAAAATGGATATAAAGTCCTCCAGCATGGGGCATAAGGAAACAGTTCTACTAAAATCCTGGTTAAAAAAGAGAGAAGATATCCATCCTGCACAAATGAAAAGTTATCTATGCCTTTGGTAAAATAAGGGAATGCTGTGCAACAGAAAGTGAATTTTTATAGGCAGAACTGAACTTCTGCAGTTGATGCATTTAGGGGCACCAAATACCTTTCGAGGAAGGAAGAGAAGCAATGTATTTATCTGTCTGGAATATGTAAAGTGCCATATTTGATGCTGTCTTCATTACTATTGCATGTGTGCAGTGGGTCACTGATCTCTAGCAATGGAAATGCTCAGGACTGGAATGCAGGCAAACTTCCTGTAACTGAGGAATAAAATATATGACAAATTAATTAATAATCAGTTTCTACACCCTTCCCACAAAGTATTATAGGCCTACACTATATATTTTTTTAATTTCTCCAAGTCTTTTGGGTTTCTAATATCATGATGGGACTAGACCTCATTCCTAAGTCAAAGTACGATTAAAGTTCATGAAATTAGTATTGTTTCAATCTTTGATGTCAACCAGAAGTGTTCTTCTCAGCACCCGCAATGTGCCCAGTAATGATGACTCCTGCAATTTGTATGGAGTTGCATGCATTGGTAACATATCTAAATATGATTGTAGATTCTTTTTTATGAGACCCGTTGCTCCTACTACTATTGGAACTGTCTGGGTATCTTTCTTCCACACTGCTCTCATTTCTGCCTGCAAATCCTGATATTTTATGACTTTATGTCTCTCTGTACACAAGATACTGTAGTCACTGGGTGTGGAGATTTCAATGATCAATGCTACTTTTGTCTTCTTTCCATGGACCACTATATCCAGTTTTCTAGCATCTATCTTTTGAACTATTGGTAGTGGGTGATCCCATGTGATGCAGACTCATCATTTTTATCATGCTTTGTGGCTCATGTTTCAAGGGTTTTTCAGTCACTTCAGTACCATAATGTTTGCACAATTCCCAGTGCAATAGCCTTGCCACATTATTATGCATTTCAATATACAGCCCTTCTGCCATTAGTATGTTACAACCTGCAACAATGTGTGCGACTGTTTCCAATTCTGTTTTTTAAAAACCTACACTTGTCTGTTTCCCTCCACATGTTCAATGGACTTTGTAAACCAACGTGTACGTAGCCTACTATTTTGGACCACTAATATTAACCTTTCATCTCTTGGTGTGAATTCACCTGTCCTTAACCATTCCTGAGTTTGATCCTGATCAACATGAGGTTCTTCCAGAAGTTTACTATACTTGCAACTATATTTATGCATTTTCCACATTTCTTCTCATCTGGTCCTTCACCTTATATTCTTATATTCTTCCTTTTGTTTTTGGCACATTCAGTGGCTGCCTGATTTTTATCTACTTGTGGTATGATTTCCATACCTGCTTGACAACGATATGCTTTTTGCTAGCCTAAGCAGGGAAGTTATCTTAGATTTAGGTTCCTCATGTTTCAGAACTTTCACTACACTTGGGTCTTGTGAGTTAGCAGATATGTGTGCAGTCCCACGACTGCATGTCTATACATGTAATCAATTTCAAGGAGGCCCATACCTCCTTCAGAAAGGGGAGTATATAAACTTGGTATGCACTGATTTTTATAAATCATTTGGTGAGCATGAAGCATCCTTCTTGTTTTCCTGTCAAATCTATCCAATATGTTTTGGGGCCAGTCAATCACTCTAAAACTGTAAGTTAGGACAGGAAGAGCAAATTGTTTTATAGCTTAAATTTTGTTCCTAGATGTCAATGCTGTTTTTAGGATTAATTTAAGTCTTCTAAAATATGCCTTGCTAAGTTTTACTCACATTTGTTCATGTTTTATTGTTGATCCTTCATCATTTCCCAGATATTTATACACTCCCTCTTGCTCAAGTTCTTTTATATCATATTCTCCTCCCAAACTGATGTTTTCTTGGTGCTGCAGTTTTCCTGCTTTAAAGGTTGCTTTTGCACATTTATCAAAACCAAATGGCATTCTTAAATCATCTGAAAACATTTTGACAACTTGCAGTTGTGCTTTCTGTTCCTCATCTGATAAAGTTATAGTTTTAAATCATTGACAAAGAGAAGACGAGAACTCTTTACACTTTGTTGTTTTCTAGGAGGCAAATTATAGCTAATCTGTTAAGTAGACAGCTTAACGGGTTAAGGACAAGGCAGAATAGCAGCAGTGACGGAGTCACCCTGGAATATCCCCTATTGAATTTTTATCCCTGGAATTATCCTTTTATCATGGCTTAAGTGCAAAGTGGTCTACCACTGTATCATGGTCACTGTAATGTAATGTAATTGATCCGTGTAGGGTGTATCTTATACATTTTTAAGCACTCCATGAATGTGGGATACTGTGAAATGATTTTTTATAGTCATTCCATGCCATACTTCAATTCTTCCCCTTTTTACAGTTCTCCACTATGACTTTAACAACAAATGATCCTTTGTTCCATATGACTTACTTTTATTGCCCTTTTGTTCTATTGCCATAATTGAGTTTTTTTCCAAATGACTATAAACTCTGTTGGCATCAATTCCATCGTATAGTTTATATGTCATTGGAAGGCAAGTTATTGGTCTATAAATTTTATGGTAGCTTGCAGGTTTGCAGGTTCACTCTTAAGTAGGAACTATGGTTTTCCTGTTTTCAGCCAGGATGGTGTCTTTTTGGGGTGCACATATAAATAGTTCTTACTCATAGCTAAATCTTTGTGCAAAGATGTTAATACTTTTAACCAAAAGTTAGGCACTGCATCTGATTCTGAGGTTTTCCAATTACAGGCTTTTCTTAACTTTGTTTCAATCTCTCTGGCTGTTACTTCATCCCATTTCATATCCTGTACCTTTAAGCTTATTCTTTCTTTTATTTCTATCCATTTAGCGTCTTTGTTATGTTCCCCAGGATCTTCATAAATACTTCCCCAAAATGTATCTTTCTTCCTTTTTTGTGGTCTTTCAATTCCTTTTACCTTGTTTCCCAATTCTCTATAAAACTTTTTTGGGTCATCAATAAATTGCTTATTTTGTACTTCTCCTTTATATTTATCTGTGTATCTTCTAAGTTTATTCTGCCTGTGCTGAGATTTTTAGTTTATTTGCGATAGTGCATGATAAATCATGATCTGTTCTAATACTGTGCATTGCTTTTATCACATCTAACTTTCTAAGTATTTTTGTTGATCTATTCCCTCTTCTATACTCTTGTAATAGCGACACTTCTTGTCTTAATTGCTTTATAGTTTTCTCTGTTCGATACTTCCATGATGGTATTCGATTTCTCCCCTTCCTTTCCCTCACTACCCTGTGTTCTTGTGGTAGGACTTTATCAGTTATTAATTTTGCTGCACAGTGATGTATCCTGTTTACTTCTGTTATATTGCATGGATCTCTATTGACAGTCCGAATTACTTTGTTCATTTGCTTTATCAAACTTCTGACTTTTGGGGTTTTATTGACCTTCTACAGTCTATTTCTTTCATTGATTTAATATATTTATCTCCCTCTATTAAATCAATCAACTCTTCTCTTGACTCATTTTCTTCTAACTGAAGACAATTTTTTTGTTTCCCATTTCCTGTGAGCATTCTATAGAAAGTTCTATAGCATCTTCCTGTGGCACCTTCTCTTCAGTTTCATCCTGTGCCATCTGTTGCTCTGTCATATGGGAGCTCACTGGCCTGTCACTCCTCAACATTAACTGCATGTGAGTTTTCGCAGTTTCCTGTTTCCTTGCTGTCTAGCTTCAGGTGAATGTTTGTATTGATTCCTGTGGAAGGCTCCAAAATATCTTGATATGGCACCTGACCAATTGCTTCCTGTTCCACTGGTTTCCCCTTGATTTGAATATCTATCTCTTTACTGTGCACAGTCTCACATAGTACAGGAGGTGAATGCACAAAACAGGCAGTAGTATAAAGGAAACAAAAAAAATCCAGAAATCACAGTTAACACATTACTGTGCATCTGCTATTGTTCAATTACTGTATGAAATACATGACTCAGAATTGTTTGCATGCACATAGATTATGAAGGTTTAATTGCCTAAAAACATGTAGTGAGGTTAATAAATGCAGTAGCAGGGAGCAAGACAAGCAGAAACAACTGTAGTTCTGAGGACAACCACATTATCATGGATGCTCTAAGAACATATCAAAAACATCTTTTTGGAAAAGGGTGACCAAAACAGGCAGAGAACTAAGGTGTAGAATTAAGTAGTGGTTGACATAAATGCTGTAGTGGGAAGGAGCCACACCTTTGCACAGTGTAGGAAAAGGGCAGTGATATGATGGGGCAAGAACAAAGGCTAGGCAGAATGCAATTTCCCTTAGCAACACTGGTAATGGACCTTCCACTGTCCAACTTTTAACACTCAATGAGGAGTACCTGCTTTCAATAAGGGGCAATGATTTTGATGCAGAAGAGGATGCTGCAGGAATTATTTGAGGTGGCGATGACACCAGTACTTTCAGACACCTACAAAATTCACACACATGCACTACAGAAGGTTAGTGTTTGGCTGGTTTTGCTAATATCAGGCTAGGTGTAGTTAGCATGGTACCTGTGTACATATAACTCTTACATGATTCCTTATCAGGTACTCCATCATTACATGTAGCACAAACTTTACAGACACTGCATGGTACCTGCAAATATCACACCTTTAAAAAAATCATACATACCTGTTACACCATGACATATTTCCTCACAAGTGCAGCACCAGAAACAATCATATGCTGTGGAGCACAACAGCAGACTGATGACAGCGGAATGGATGTTGATGATGATGCCATAATGGTCATTCTCATGACATAGCCTAAGGATGGTCAGTAAGTGAACTGACAGGGATCCCTACCCCACAGTAGATGGATAACTCTGTATGTTGTGACATAAGCTCTCAGCATAATAAGGAAATGCCATTACAGGTGGGGGGGCACCATGTAGCTCAACACCTGTTTCTTGTGCAAAGCCTTAACCCCTTGGTAAAGAAACTACTACCTCAGAGGTAGCAGTACCCACAGTTACATCTGTATACTGGGGTACCAGGTGAAAATATATATTTACTGTTAGGCCCAGAGACACACAAGTCCTTGTCTACCCAGCAGCAGATGTTCCATGACACAGTTCAGGTTCAGGCTACCACCAGTGGGATTCAGGTAGGAATTGTTATGTACTACAAGGTATGTGTGAGGAAGTTCAGCAGTACAGGGGAAGGGTAGTGGCCAGGGTCAATGCCATGAGGATCCTCATGCTATTTATTGTTGTACACATGGCATCAATGCCAGCCTCCATATGCACACCAGGATGGACTTACAAGACACTCACTGGAAACACAATTACACATAAAGAAGGGAATGTCCTACATAATGGACAAGAGGCCATGCATATTCCCAGCAAGTGCTGTAGGCATTCATGTGTGCTGCCAGAAGAAGAAGGCATTCAGGCCTCATCAGGCTTCCATAACATGTGGCAGAATCCCTTAGTCAAAGTCTAGGACCACAGCACTGTTGGGCCAATAACAAGTTTGCCCTGCATCCAGTTGATCCCACCACAGAGGCACCTCAGCATCAAGCTCACATGACAAGACTTGCTCTCAGTCTCTGGGACCATCACCCACACTATCATTAGTAGGAAATTGTCTATCACATCTTCCAAATTTAACTTATATGATATCCCACATGCCTCACTTTGGTGCTAAAGATATCTGTTTAATAGACACGTGAAGATTCTTTCCTTCCTCCCTCGGTCCCTTTATAAACTAGCCAGTCTGAAGCAAGGTGTTCCACAAGGGTCCAGTTTGCCCTATTCCTTTTCTCCACATATATCAATACACTGCCTCTGGATCTTGCTCACTTCCCACTTTTACTCTGTGCTGATGACATGGTATTATACCATTCAAATAAATCCCTCACAGCTGTACAAAAAACTTAAATTGGACTTCCTCCATCTGATTCTTGTAGTATGTCAGACTGTGTACAGTAAAGTGTAAGCTCTTCAGACAGAAGAAAACCTACGAAAAGCTACTTCCACACTGCAATTCACTGACCATAACAACCACTGCTGAAAAAACTAACTCACTTAAATCTATGCAACTCAAGTTCTCAAGCCTTCTCTCAACTTCTGCATGCAATTAGACAATATAAGAAAATAAATAAACCCAGTACTTTTTGAGGCTAACAGGTTCTCCTCCTCCTACTCCAAACCATCCAGAACCAAAATAAGAAAAGGCATTTTAATATCCCAACCATAATATGGCCTTCCCTTAATAGCCTTAGCCTCGAAACAAAATTGTTCTCATTTAAATAAACACCAATAAAATATGCATGTTCATCAGACACTAACCAAAAAAGAACTCCATTGCAAAACACTGCAAAAAGTAAAAACAGCTTTCTATTAAACAAATGGCAGACTTCTTTCATGGATCACAACTGTTCAAACTTACAAAACCACCATTTCTCTTCATTAGCTTCCAGACTCTGAAACTCCCCAACCTACAACCTTAGAAACCCTGACCATTCTGTTGTCCCATTACAGTCTCCTCAAACTAAACTGTAGTGCAGAAATCATTGCTTATCTCTCTTGTCTCAAAATCTGGGAATCTATACTAACCATGCTTAAAGCTACACATCCATACACAAAATTTCATTGTTAGCTGAAAATTAAGCTCCTGAAAATGGTAAAATGCCAGTGTAGTTTCTGAAATCACGTAACATAATCAAGCTATAAACTCCCACTTATTGATACCTCCCGTATTCCCTCTGCCATAATTCATCCCTACTTAGAACTCCTGTCATACAAATGCATCATACCTCTCAACCTCTTAGCACAAGAAATCTGGACAAAGTCAAAAACAACGGTGGGGCAAAGCCTCAAAAATAGGGATACATTTTAAATATTGCTCTTATAAACTTAGAAAATTGCTAACATAACTGTTTTTGTGTTAGCATACATCTTCTGAAGGCTGTAAAGGCTGAAACTCAAATGTCTGTTATTTAATTACTTCAATCCTCAGTGAGATTTAACAGAAAACCACAAATTATATGTGGAATGTAGTTAAAATGTGAGTCAAAAATCCTGACAATCTGCATCTGGACAGTTGAGAGCATGCAATGCACTGTTAAAAGTTCTTCTTACTCATGCATTGTAATCAAGCTCAGTCTATGATATAATCCTCTGTTGAAAGATATATTAATTTGCCTATGACCGTAGGTAACAATGTTTATAGACTCCCTACTTGTCTCTATTACTCTATCAACTGTATACTTATATGTACCTTAGCTCTTGTGATACATCTCTGTGACAAATGTCAATGCTTCCCTGGGCTGAGACTACAGTTAGTTGTGTGTGACCAGTGTGCTACCATGGTTACTATATTTAAATAACTAAACAAACATCTTTAACTCACAACTCAACAACAAGTCACTTTTCAAGCAGGACAAATGCTGCACTTTTTCCTTGTACTGAAAGACAGGAACAGATAACAGAAAAGAAGGAGCAAGAGCAATGACACGTCATGGTTGAAAACCAAATACAGTTCCTTTAGCAGGTAAATACAATGTCAGTAAGTAACACTGCTAGGAAGTACTCAGAGTATAGCTGTAAACTTCTTTCATAACACCTTCTTCTTCTTCTTCACAGTTCATGCAAACTCTTCCAGCATAACTAGAACTTGTGCCATTGACCATTGAGCACTGTACAAATTATGATGGCTAATACCACATGACAAATAGTTGTACATGATGTGTGGAAATGTCTGCTGTACAGTGTAAGTTGACCATAGACAACTCAACATAGCGCACAAGTAAGGCTACATGCACCAAGTAATGAGTAACTTGTCAATGTCATGTAAGGAATGTCATGGCCAATAGTTGTAGACTAAACACTGCCTTGTCACTAGCTCAGCCATGTACAGTTTATGGGCCTGTTGAAGGGGTTGGTGTGTTACTGCCATCAGCCGGCCACCATTGCTAAACACTGCTGGGATAAATGATAGAAGAATCTCCACAGCCACTATCGGTGATCTCATGTGGTAGTTGCACACTAGACTAATACACAATCATATTGTACAGAATGCAGCAGGTGGTAAATATCCCATTTCCAGTAACAGGGTAATACTGAAGTGTTGTCCCAGATTCATCTAGGCAAACAAAATAGGCTTTGAGTAGGTGAAATACTATCTCAGTGACTATCCTAGTTTGGGACAGTGTGGGTTATAGTGATCCTCAGCAGGCTCCTATATCTTATGGACAAGTGTCATTATCCATGGTCTGCTTGGGTAATCTCTTTTACATGGAAACAAAACAGGGAGGGAACATATAACAAAACCGAGTGAATACCTACAAATCGTAGCTGATGCTCTGGCCTACCCAGTATCCATCTTGATTAACTGATCTCTGTCAGAAAGTTACGTTCCCACACTGTGGAAATGATTGCATATAATTCCCCTCCACAAAGGCAGACCCTCCACAGAACTAACCAATTACCGCCCCATAGCTATTCTTTCTCCACTCTCCAAAATACTAGAGAGATGCATACACTCTCAGGTCTCAGACTACCTCCTTACTAACAACCTCCTTTCCAGTACTCAGCATGGTCTCTGACCAAACCATAGCACCACCACTGCCTTACTCTCCTTTACTAACATTATCTTTCAGCATAAAAACAATGGCTATCTCTCCTCTGCTACTTTCCTAGGCCTATCTAAAGCATTTGACATGGTCCCACACAAACAACTTATCTCTGTCCTCAATAACCTATCCTTCTCTCAATCAGTCACCAACTGGTTTCAGAGTTACCTGTCTGACCGCCAACAATCCGTTATATGACAGAATTACATATCTCCCCAACTACCTGTCTCCATAGGGGTTTCTCAAGGATCCATCCTTGGACCCCTACTCTTCTCTGTTTACACCAATAATCTAGCCTCTGCCACCAAACATGGCACACTCATACAATACGCAGATGACTCAGCCATCATCTGCTCAGCCCAGTCCCTACCCAAACTGCAAAAAGTCACACAGGAAGCCTTTTCCTCTGTTGAAACTTGGTTATCCGATGCCCAATTAATCCTCAACCCAAACAAAACTAAACTACTCATCTTCCAACCCACCAAACATACTCAAAACAACTCTCACTTTAACATCACAGCAAAAGGCAACACCACTATATACCCAAGTGAACACACCAAATTGCTAGGAGTGGAAATAGACAATAAACTAAAATTTGACATTCACATATCCATGACCATAAAAAAAGTCCACAAAAAACTAGGAGCATTATACAGAAATAAGCAACTTCTCACCAAAGCAGCAAAGATTTCAATAGCAAATTCCCACCTTATCTCCACCTTACTTTATGCCTCTCCAATATATACCAACCTAAGGCAATGTGATCTAAAGAAGCTAGAGACCTGCTACAACAAAATCGCCAAATTCGCCACAGGGGCATCCTACCGTAGTCACCACTGTCTCTCACTTGCTGAACTGGGCTGGCTTGAACTCCCTCACCTCCTTCAATGGTATCAACTCTCACTTGCCCACAAACTAGTAAATCATCCACTAAATGTCCCATCCCTCCAGAATCTACTCCAACCCTATCACACCACCAGACCACTAAGACCCAGCAACAAAAATCACTTGCCGATCACTAAAGCCAATAACTCTGCTGGTGAAGCACTATTCTCTTGCACCATAGCCAAATTATGGAACTCCCTTCCACCCACAATTACCTCCGTACCATCATCCACCCACTTCAAAACTTTACTAAAAGCGCACCTAAAAACATGCTGGCTATGCCCTTGCAACTCCCACTCTAATATCACCCACCCCATCCAACCACTACCTTTCTTTCCACTCCATTAACTACCTTGATTATAGCAAGCTCAGATGCTTATAAGCCTAGTACTTATTATACAGCGGTTACTTCTTATTGTAACATTTGTTAATGTCTGTTATGTACTTCACAGATAAAGATTCTAGTTGTCTGCTGATGTAGTATGTTCTTCATCTGTAAATATGTTGTAAATAATTGTTATGTTAAATTGTTAATTGCTATGTAATACAATGTAACTACTGTCTGTTTATTTTAACTGTGGAGCTTTTCTGCCCGGGCCTCCACTGAAAATGAGCCTACGTCCAGTCGGACACTCCCAGTCAACAAATGTAAATAAATAAATAAATAAATAAAAATAAATAAATAAAACGGGTGATTTCTCAGTACTACCCATGCCAATCTACAAATTCAGAAATATGTATGGTTAACATCTGAATACGTAGACCAAGTTGAGACCATGTGGAATACTATCATGCAGGAACTGATGGTACAGTGAGTATGTCAGTGAATGTGAGAATCTTGGGCCCTGTCAGGATTGTGCTATGACACAGTGATGATGCACTCCTCTGCACCACACACTCTCTTAAAGTTGATAGAATTGTAGTCATTCCTGTTATGCTATGGTTTCCCCCCATGGTCCAGATGGAACCCATATAGCAACATGGGTGCAATTTGTTGCACAAAGAACCTCAAGAAAGCATGCCATTCCACAGAAGACATGCTTGGTTCTGGTTTGGTCCTATAGTGACAGTGGGAAATAGATATGGTCTCACATGTGCCAAGTGTATATCAGGGAACTGCTGCAGTATCCTCAAGACAGAACTCTGAGAGGTATCCAGCATGTTCCCAGCTTCTCCTTGCTGTGAAAGGTCACCATGGAAAGGATACTGGGGACTATATATACCATGGTATTCACAGGAATAGGAAGACCTTGCATTCCACTAGTTCTAATTTGTGGACCATACAAGTTCAGTCTGCCAACTCTAAACCTCTCCAATAATTCCTGCTCAGCAAACTTGAGATGAAATGAAATTGAGTTTGCCTATACCTTCTCCTAGGCCAGGTGAGTTAAGCTTCACTGACTAGGTCTGGCATCAATGAAACAAGAAAATTACAGTGTGAAACATACAGACTTGTAGTGAAAGAGAGCATCTTTGTGGCTTGCAAAAGATTTTAGAAAAGGAATGTATTTGCTTTCTGTAACCCATTTTCAGAATCTAACTATGAATCACGTAAAGGCAGGAAGAGCATCTCGTTTGCATAGGGAAGGTGCAGATTTTATCAAACATTTCTCATTTGCATCTTATTATGCCCTCATTTGTATAAGATTTACTCAAACCAATTTCTAACAGTTTTGCTTTAAGTATACTTACTCGGCCAGATTCAGTAAAGCCTACATGGTCAGTTTACACCATGTGCGCATTGCAGAGTGACTTGCACACAGTAGTGCACTGTTTTGGATTCAATAAGTGACTCTATATGGTGTGTAGAACTGTATAGTGCTGTGCAAACAAGGCAAACACTGTGGCATGCAAATTATAGCATAAGCAGCTGAATTGTATGCTAATCAACCAATCCAAAATGGAGCAGCTATTCAACAACCTATAAAGCAACTGGGTAGTCTCAGTGCTGGTTTTCCCTGCAAATTCTAAAACCTATTGGCATACAGCCATGGAAAGGAGTCTACACAGAAACAATGTTAGGGGCTGCTGTTGCATTAATTCATTTGTATATAGGTTGAAGTCTATGCTGCTGCTAATAGACCAAGGTTGAAAATGAGAAGAGCTTTCAGACCAAGTTAACTTATCACAACCTACATGATGTGGAAATTCTAGAGCACTACAGGATGGATAGAGATACACTACTGGAACTCTGCAACCTCTGTCACCCTAAACTCAGAGCCAGGGCAAAGTGATAGGAACTCATCCTAGTGGAGACAAAGGTGTGTGAAGTGCTTAGAATTTTAGCTGCAGGTACCTTTCAGAGACCAACAGAGGACATGCTGGGGGTATCACAGGCATCAGCATGCAAGATCCTCCATCAGTTCCTGAATGTTATGCTCCAACATGCCAGTGACCACATATATTTTCCAAATACTCCTGAGGATAGAGCCAGAAATATGCAGGAGTTCCATCCTGTAGCACACTACCCTGAAGTACTAGGTGCCATAGAGTGCACAAAAGTAGAAGTTAAGACATCCTGGGTAACAGGGAAGGCTCTACATAAATAGAAAAGGCTTCCACTCTATTAACTGCCAAGTCATGTGTAATGCGAAGGGAATCATCTTGAATGTGCATGCAGGCAACCTGGCAGTTAACAAGACTCACATATCTGGCACACCTCCCAAATGTATCAGATGTTCACTAAGGGGATATCCCACAGGGTCATTTACTGGGGGATGCAGGTTATGCACTGGAACTGTGGCTGATGACACCCATCAGAAATGCGCACACACCTGCTGAAGAACACCATATTGAGGCACACACTCAAACCAGAAATATAATAGAGTATGTTTGGGCTGCTGAAGTCACAGTTCCAGTATATAGATTTATCTGGAGGAGTCCGGCAGTACATCCCACATACATGCACTGAAATATTCACGGTATGTGCCACACCACACAACATCATCCTGAAAAAACAGCTTCACCAGGATCAACAAGGGAAAGGGGCATGTATCCCACCACCAATGGCAAGGTCACTACAGTCACATGCAGGTGAAGAGTCAGAAGGGGAACCAGCAGTAGCTGTGGGTGTAGGGAGACACAGGTTTGGTCAATATGCCCTTGCATTGGCTAAAAGACAATGCATAGCACACTCACTCCCTCACCATCTAAGGGCCTAAAACCTTTCTCCTACACACATACATATAGTAACATTGATGCCAGGCAACATTTACAACCTTTACCTACCCATGTAATGGCAGTGTACTGCTTGGATCAGACAGAGTCAGCCCTGAACTAAAACTGTTGCAACTTCTGGATTTATAAGGTAAGAGGTGAACCTGGGGTATATTGTATAATAATATGAATGACTGGCATATCCTTGCATGTTGTTACTTGGTAGTGTAAGCAAGTGAAAGGTGGGTGATTTGTACATAAATGACCTTAACATGTGACAGTATTGACTTATTTGACTTGTATGTGTCCATTAAGTAGTAGGCCTCAAGCAACAAAGATTCACACAGTCATATCTCTCAAAAATAGTGATGGTCACAGCATGCCCTCAGTTTAGCACTATCTGATTGTACTGGAAAATCATTAAAGACAGAAGTTAGAAAGTAATGATACACAGTTCAGTTTCAGACTTCACAACCCTCACAAGATCATTAACAATACAGATGGAAAAAAGTTTGATGCTATCACCTGTCTAACTTTCTAAGACCAATATAAGTCAAAGGTACAATTACCAATTCATCATCACAAATGCAGCCATACTAAGCACTAACTCAGCAATGCACCCTGAGCATCAGACACAAAGCTTAAATAACACTGAATCCAAAAGACAGAAAACAAGGATATAGCACAGTTATCATCAGTTGCACAGGATGTTGTGTGTGTGTGTGTGTGTGGGGGGGGGGGGGCAGGAAGCCTAGGTTGACACAAAAGGTTGGTGAGTGCGTGTGAGTAAGAAAGAGAAGCAGGCAGACATTCAAATAAAGTAACAAATGGCCAGTGAGACAAAATGAGTTTTAAGCTTCACGGCTGAATGATGTAACTGTTCTCTGTGTGTCCTTATGGGGTCCCCCAGGTGAAACTGGTGTGTGTGTGTGTGTGTGTGTGTGTGTGTGTGTGTGTGTGTGTGTGTGTGTGTGTGTGTGTGAAGTAAGCTCTGTGTTAGTTCTGCTTCTTGGTATGTCAGACAGGTATGAGCCATGCATGACAGAGGTGGCAGTTCATCATTGTCATACTCGGCCAAGAGAACTGTCTCTGCCAGGAGATGCACTGGCATGTCCAAGCCCAAGGTCAGATGCACTGCTGCAACCTGAAAATGACTGATATCTGCTGGATGAGATTCCCTCTTGAGGACACCAAGGACCATGACCCCATGGCCTACCACATCTGGGTGTAGACAGCTCAACCACTGACAGAGCAGTAGAAGTACTACCACTATGGGAGCGTGATCGGGCATGGCCAAATTGGCTAACAGCATGTGATGTCGCTGACCTACACCCACAAGGATGCTGTCACCCTCCCAGCTGATGGTCTATTAAGATAATGTCCATTCCAATCTGTCATTCATCCTATCCATTCAATCTGCAACATGGTGGAGGCAGTCACACATGGCAGCCTGTGCCAAATTACAACCATAAGCATTTCTATGGACCACCTATGGGAACATGCCTGTGCCTCCATGATGGCCCTAAAGATACGTTGAGTAGCACGGGAAGAGACACTTACACTAGTTGGAGAAGGGATAGCAGGTCCCCTCCAAGCTCCCCTATCAGCCCTTCTGCATGGCACCTGCTGACTGTGTCCGATGGAATTACAGGGGATGGCTGTATGTCAACCTCAGTGTCAGATTCAACCTCTGCACCACCTCTACTGTGTCTCTGTTTATTCACCATCATTATCAGAGCCTACTGATACTCTGATATAAGGTGGTAGAAGTCCCAGACCTCCACTGTCAGAATCACCTCTGATAATAACCAACAAAACAAGGAAAATAGGATACAGGAAGCCAATATACTGAGTCAATGGCAATAAAACCAGTAAAATCCAAAAAGCACTTTGGAGTCAGAAATGTCAATAAAAACTGTTAATAGGTTCATAGATTAGTACTAGGCTAATTATGCATGGGGGTCAGTTTTAAGCCTAGCAAGTTACTCCATGTGAGAATCAAACCCTGCATATTATGTCTGTAACATAAACATCTTAACCATTATGCCAACCTCCCACCCCTTAATCGTATTCTTCATCATTGATGAAGGGAGAAATCTTGAAAGCTTTGAAAGATTAAACGTTTTTATTAGTGTTTCTGAGTTCAGACTGCTTTTTGTGATAACTAACAAACACAGGAAAAAATGAATACCTACACTACTATAGTCCAATATATGCTAACAAAATAACACTGATTCCACTATTACACAGTACAACAATACACACAACAGTGCTAACATCAACATCACACACTAAATATGTCTTAAATATTTCTTTGAACTGTTCTTCAGTACTGACATAAAAATGTTTCGCTTACCATGTTACGATGATAGTGTGCTCCCTATACTGGTGGAAAAAAAATGAATACCTACACTACTATAGTCCAATATATGCTAACAAAATAACACTGGTGCCACTATTACAGACAGTACAGCAATATACACAACAGTACTAACATCAACATCACACACTAAATATGTCTTAAATATTTCTTTGAACTGCTCTTCAGTACTGACATAAAAATGTTTCGCTTACCATGTTCTGATGATAGTGTGCTCCCTATACTGGTTGGTCCTGGAAGAAGTTAAGCAAAAAGTAAGGAGAACACTGTGATGTCCCTGCTCTGGGCCAGTGATCAAGGAGTCTCAATCTTCACCATGAACACCGGAAAGGAACATTCACTTAGAACAAAAAAAGATACACACAGTATTTCCAGATGCAGTACTCTGCACCAAGCCCAATTTCCCTTAAGAGCACACAGGGAACACACTCCCGTCCTGGGGCTGCATTTCTCCAGGCCCCACTGACACAGCTGCAGAGTTGAGTCCTCAGCCAAGTGTTCCAAGCCAAGTCTTTCACCACCCCCTCTGTGAAACTAGTGCTCTGTGTCCCTGCTCCAAGTAGCTAACACACACACTCTTTGAGATTTGATCTTCACACACACACACCTGGGGAAAGGCTGGCACAGATCTATCAGCTATGCCCCCCCCCCGCTCAGATTATAAAGTAGATTCACTGCTACCAGCCAGCTACTTTAAGGCTGTTATAAGGGTACCCAATTATACTGAGTAAAATTAATACTAAAACAAATGGTAGTGTTTGACCAATGCAGCAAGGCTTTTAGGAGTGGCAACAGTGCCAAATAAATATATGTACTGTCAAATGTTAAAATATTATCTAAAAGGCCAGACACAATGAACAGTTTAAACATATTTAATAATAAATAATACAAGAACATGAAAATACTAAATATCTATATCAGATATAACATAGATGGATAGATTCACACAGATAGAGAAAAAAAAGTATTTAACTAATCTCACTATATTTTCCTGACTGATCTAAAGAATTAGTATTCCCTGGTTACTTACTAAAGCAAGACAAGATGAAGTGGGTGAGTGGTCTTCCTACTACGTCAGATTTCAAAAACAGATGGCCCTGAGCCTTCTGTCTCATCTAGTATTAAAACGTCTTTTCAGTGCTGGATTATAAAATGACATCACATACATCTGGTCATCTGACTTCTGCTTCCCACACTATCCCCTTTACTAGAAACCGAATCAGAATTTAGCACATATGTGTTACCATACCCACAGATAGAATTTTGCTGAGATGTGTTATAGCATCTGGAAGCTATAAAATCATTTCAAAATTTCCACCCTTCCAGAATAGCAATTAGTTCACCCATAAGGACAATACATTAAGATTGCTAGTCCTCGTTTTCATCTCTGGCTGCAGTCAGAACTGTAAAATAATCTTTATGGCCAAAACCAGGTAATTTAATTTTAGACAATTTTTCAAAGTTAGCTGGAATGAGATTAACCTGTTCTCCTCCAGTATCCTCTGTTACAATCTATTCATTTCAACAATACAGTCTGACATACAGGTGTATTTCTTTTCTGTCCAGTAGGATTAGTTGTTCTGTTGGATTATGTTTTTAACACAAGCAGTGTTATAAAAACATTTTCAATACAATCATTTGTACAAATCAATTTGATATACAAATGGCATATAATTCTTTACAAAACTCCAGCTAGCTATGATGGCATATGTTACATATCCACTCCCCTACTTCTGCTGGCATAGCTGGGAGTACCTCACATCATCAACTCGCTCACCCCTTTGAAGACTCAAGCTAGTTTTTCAAGTGACCCATTGAGAAATGTAGTTTGAGGGACATAAGCCTTTATGGGAACACATTAACCCATATCCTGTCTTGAGATCCCATCTACATTGACATTGCTGACCCCACTATGGTGCTGCTGTGTCATGTCATATGCCTACAGCCCTAGGCTCCATCTTAATAACTAGGCATTTTGTTGGCTGGCTTGACATACCCATTGATCCTCCTCAGACTCCTGCTGCCACCCATTGCAAATACTCAGGACCATGGCACCCCTATCATGGTAAGGCTTTATCTTGACATGGCACAATCTGTGCCCCTGCCTCCTGCCTAGCAGGTTTACTATGTAGTTAACATCACTGACCTTCCTTACTGCTTTGAAGGCCCCCCCAAGCTGCCTGCAGCTTATTGTGTCTGACAGGTATGAGAACCATAACCTGCTGTCCCACCACATAATCTCGAGCTTAAGCATTCCTGTTATACCAGACCTTTTTTGATGCTGGGCTCCTTCCAGCTTCTCCTAGGCCAAGCCCATGGGCTTCCTAAGCCTTATCCTGAGGATTAGGAAATATGCCACAACAGACTCCTTGTAGGATTCACACTCACCCTCCCAGTCATCACAAATCAAATCTAAAGCCCCCCCCCACCCTATGCCCATTCAACAACTTAAAGGGTGAAAAACCTGTGGATTTCTGGAGTACCTCTCTGTATGCAAACAGCAGATGTGGCAAATATAACACTATCTCTCTTAAGCCGGTCTGCAAATGCCTGTAACATGGTCTTTAGTGTAGAGTTTAACCTGTCCACTAAGCTAATAGTCTGGGGGTGATAGGGGTGGTCTTTAGGTGATTAACTCCACATTGCTCCCACAAATAAGCCAGCAGGTCTGACATGAAATTGGAACCTCTGCCAGTCAGTATTTCTCCTGGCAAACCTACTCTGCTGAAAATCTCTAAAAAGCATTTGCCACCTTCTCTGCCTCAATGAAGGACACAGCGACCACCTTAGGGTAACATAGTCTACTACCATGAGGATATACTTCTTTCCTTGTGGAATTTGGGGTTCTCAGAGGCCCCACAATATCCATAGCTTACCCTCTGAAATTGCTCCTCAATCTCAGGCAAAGACATCAAAGGAGCTTTGACCTTGTCTCCTGACTTGCCTTACCTACTTTTTGGCACTGTTCACATGTCCTGCAGTACTCTGTTACATCCCTTGCAATCCTAGGCCAATAAAAATTCTGCATAATATGTCTTTTGGTTTGCTTCCTGCCTATATAACCTGTAAAAGGAATGTCATGGGCTATGGCTAGAAGTGCCAGACATCAGACTCTAGGCACTATCAATTGCTGTATTACCTCACCCTCTAGTCCTCCCTGAGGAGTCCACACTCTATACAGTGACTCTTTGTTCCAGTACACAGAATCCACTTTTCCTTGAGAATCAGGTGCTTCTCTAGCTACCTCCCCTCAAGTCTCGAAATGCAGGGACTGAGAGCTGAGCCTGTGTCAATTCTACCTCTGTGACCCTTCCCAGCTCCCCTTCCACATGAGGTCTAGTATTCTCTAACAGCGGTGACTCACTATCAGCCTGGGTACTACCACTCATGTCTACCCTTGCAGTCCCTCTATCCAAGAGAACATCAGTACCAACTAGCAGCTGTGGCTCACCTTCAGGCTCACTGCTACAGGTAGCTCCCTCCCTGAAAGAGCCACCTCACAAGCCCTGGGCTACCAGTCCCACATCTGTCGCCAAGCCTGACTGCATGTAACTGCATGCACACAAGGTAATGCATTATCAAAATCATTTGCTATCAGGACATCTGCAGGGATATCCTCAAACACAGCTACTTGCCTGCTTCCTTTTCCATCCTCCCAGTCAATGTGAACCCTGGCAAAAGGAATTTGGAGTAGGGTCCCTCCTAAAGCTCTGACTGGAGTGGACTGCCCAAGCATGTACTACTCCTCTTTAGCCATTGCAGACTTCACAATGGTTAGGTCAGGAGCTGTGTCTCTCTTAGCAGTGGCCTGTTTTCCATCCACTATGGTAGGATCTAAGCTGTGGTGATACTCTGGTATCCCTGTTGTCTCCAGACAACTTACCATTGGCATACTGTTTTTCCCCCTTGCTGGCTCCCCCACCTTTTTTCCCCACCTTGCCGCTGTGGACATCTGTATGGTATATGGCCCCACTGGTTACATTTTAACATCTAACCCTTGTCCTGGCCGTGTTCCTGAAGTAGTGGCTTCCCCTGTTACTGCTGGACTCTGTTGGGGTGGTTTAGGCTGCCAACCATATGTTCCCTTATATCCATGTGGAACACTGGGTATCCCCTTCTTGTGCAGCATTGTCCTGCTTGCTAAGTAGAGATCCCCTTTTTCATCCAGCTCATCTGGATAGTTAAAATCCTGGTCTGCCAAACAGATTCTCATGTCCTCAGGCAAAGTACTAAGAGCTTGTTCCCTCATTGAAAGGGCTGCCAGCCTTTCAAAAGTGGTGACCTAACACCCACTCACCCACTTAAGAAAATAAGTGCTTAACTCAGAAATATAATCAAATACATTTTCTTCTGCCTTGCGTCTATGCTGACAAAACTTTTTTCTGTAAGCTTCAGGTGTTAACTTAAAGCATTCCAATAAACATTGTTTTATTTTATCATAGTTTAAACTATCAGCACATGACAATTTAGAAACAGAGGCAACTGGTTCAGGCAAATAAAATGATACACTCCAAATGCAATAAGTGTATTTAATGGATAAAATAAAACAGTTTTTGTCCAGTATATTAACTTGAACTTCTTCAGATAAAAAACAAGTACAAATTAGAGTTTTAAATAACCCTCCCAGTTCTCCCATGTTATTGTTCAGTAGCAGTATTGAGTTGCAAAAGCCTACCTGGAAGCTCCTCCTGGGACATACCTGCTGTCCCTGAAACAGTAGCACCAATGTCAAAGACATGCAGTTCTCCACTTTCCTGGGAGATGTCTGGATCCCTGAGTGGGCAGGAACTCTTCATTTGCTGTTAGTGATGGCTCTGTAGCAGGCTCCCCAGTACCTATCTGATCATGGGTTGTTGTAGCTGCTCTGCTCTGTGCAGATTGGATCATATCAGTGGCCCTGTGGCACATCTGATCATATGTCCTGCTGTGGCCACCTAGTGCCTTCACATCTGTAACTATCTGCTGCCAAATGTGTATTCTGCCTGACTTATCTCCATGGCACCATGTCATCTAAAAGCTTCTACAATTACCTGATTCTCAGGGAAACTGAAGGGTGGTTTTGGGGGATTGAGATGCTTGGGTGCCATAGTTCTAGTTGTCCTAAAACACAACAGAAGGATAATTCACATAAGTATCACATAACTACAATATAACTTTTCCCAGATAAAACATAACAGGTAGCCTTTCAGTATCCCACAGTGGGAGAACATAAAACAATCTAGTTCTTTGAAATATGAACAACAGCCTGGATGCAAACCAATGGAGTGTAACAATAACAACATATCCTTGTTTGTGCCATAACAGAAATGCACCATTGCTCCCTCACCCCCAAAAGAACAGGCAAGTGACACATTTTGCTAATAAACCTATCAGTGAAATGCTAAAAGTCTTATCTAATGAAATGCCCCTGAAACATGTCTACAGACTTAACACAGAATGTTCAGTTTTAAGGTATTGCCAATCATGTATACCTGTGAAATGCCTTGACACATACCCATACCAGCAGTACACTTCTAAGTGTACTTAAGTATAATTATCTATTTAATTAACTATCTAATTAACTATCTAAGCATACAGATAAAAGTTTAACATTTCCTAATCAAAAAATATATTTAAAAAAAAAAAAAAATATATATATATATATATATATATATATATATATCTGTATATATATATATATATATATATATATATATATATATATATATATATATATATATATATATACATATAAATATTAAACAGGTTTTTCTTAATAGCAAAAACAGACTCATATCTGAATCTGATGAAGTTATCGTATTACTGTAATGAAAACCGCTCCATTAAACAGTTTTATTTTTGTCGGGTTTGGTTTACTCCTACAGTCTGCTTTTACTTTTTAGTAGTTTTTGTTTTCATTAATTTGTAGCGTGAGGTTTTTCTTAATGACATTTCAACATATGCAGTATATATTGCTGAAAATGCAAGCATACCTTCTAGTACTGCACATGATGTTGCAGTTGGTTGTATTGCAGAATGATTTCAGTTCTTTGCCACAAAGCTTTTTATGTGGCAAAGAGGGAAAAAGCACCCTTACTGTGCTCTGAAGGTTCATTGGGCTGAGAGTTCAAATCCAAATGTATGCAGAAATATTTCATGTGTACTTATATTTTGTACTGTTTATGTCATAGCTTTTCCTCATTTCCATCACTTTTTCCTTTTTTGTTTTGCGGCTTAGCACGAACAAGGGAAATGGAGAAAAATGAATGTCAGGTTTGGCTGTGCTTATCTCATTTGCACAAAGCTTAGCAGTGTGCAAACCTAGACTAGTGGCCCAGCCAGGAAGCAGACAGAACACCTGCACAACACCTGCAGAAAGGGTGTCTGTAAAAGTGCAAAGGTCTAAAACAATACATTGCTACAATTTTTGTTTTCCATCACACAACTTCACATAGAAGCATTGTGCAGCAGTTAGCAAGGTTCCCCAACACTTGCAGACAGGACTCAGACAGACAATAATTAAAAAGGGATGTATTCAATTAATTCTGTTGGGCACTGCTAAGCGGTGGTGCTGCTGCTAACACAGAGAACTTAAGAATGAGTAGTAAATTATAGAAATATCATGCAATTAGTCCTGTGGCAGCAGAGCTAGAGTATAGATGGTTTTGGGTTTTAGTACAGAATGTGCAACCTATTTTTACTTTTGTAGCAGTGCAGTTTATAGCAATGAATTGAAAAATAGACAAGTGTTATTTCAGCATTCTTTTGACTACATATTTAAGTGCATGATTGCCATACACATGGTCCTAGGTTCTAATACTGGATACTCCATGCATTTTTACTGTTCCACTTCCCATTGTATTCACGCTCACTTACAGCACTACAGACAGTGAAGCAGATTTGAATTATATGTATGAAGGATAAGACACCCTTATTGTGTTTTCAGATGCATGACTGAGGGTACACTGCCTACTATATTTGTGAATCTGGACTTGCATGGCCTTCACAATTACATAATACACATACACAACTGGATCTATATACAAGAACCTTGTCAGGTTGGGTTCCTATCGCGAAATCGAAGGGTAAGAACTCCGATTACTGGAAGGATGAACTTGGTAGTTTGAAAGGTGAGAATGTCGAAGCCATGGAAAACCCGAATTCTTTCCAAGGTAAAGAATTCGGTTGGCTGTTTCTGAGGCTTTGGCATTTTCGGACTGGGTCAAGGTAATTGTACGAGTCAGTAGTGATGGACATTAGGGTTAGGGCTTGGATCAGGTAAGTGTGCGATAGTGACAGACTTTAGGGTTAGGGCACAGGTCAGGTAAGTGTGCAATAGTGACGGACTTTAGGGTTATGGCGTGGGTCAGGTAAGTGTGCAATAGTGACGGACTTTAGTGTTAGGGCTGGGTTAAGGATAGTGCATAGATAGTGGTGTATGTTAGGTTTAGTGTAGGTTTTGAAGGTGTTTGGTGTGATTGTGTTATGTGTGTGTTTTTCGGAATAGCAAATTTTTTCCCAGGGAAAAAATTTGCTGTTTTGAAGTTTCGATGTTATCCAAATTCAATCTTCCAAGTTTGAACTTATGGTATTTGACATTTTGGAAGTTCGATTTCATGATATAGACCCGTCAGGTCAAACACATAACATGTGTAACACCTCATGTGTATTTATGAATGATTCCTGAAGATGGCTTAGCAGGACTTCTTCTGTGGCAAAGATGAAAAATCAACATTGTAGAAGAAAATGTTTTGTCCCTCATGCCTAGGTTTGAATCCCACACTGTAATCATCAATTTTATCAGTGTATAAAGGCAAATACAAATGTCTTAGGAGGTCATGACATTTATCCCCAAGTGCATGTCTACAAACTTAACTCACCTGACAGTTACCTCCCAATTTCCAGTATATATTTCCAAGCTACATAACCAGACACCCCTCAAACTAAGGCCAAATGTAAGATTAACCTTCCAATTTAATTTATTTACTCCCTGTTTGGCACTGCTGTTCTCCACTTAACATCACACAAACGAGGTTGGCATCTTTGCTCAGGTTTGCACAGTACCAGTAATTGTGATAACTGGAATTGGTGGGAAAGCATCAGTTGCCATTGCTGTAGTTCAGGTGTTAGACATGTCTGGCAATAGAGGGGAAGGTTCACAGTTTACGGTACAGAGGTGGGGTGTCCAGGAGTCCACTGTATTTACTGAACTCCTGGTTAATCGCCACAGCCAACGGCTTCTGCAGGGAGACTATTCTGGCTCTCAGTGCAAGTCTGAGGCATGGAATAGTTTAGTTCAGCCTTTACCCAGTGCTGCTGGAATGCCATGCACTGGAGAGTAGTGTAGCCATGAATTTTATGACCTACACAGGTGTAAAAGGGATAATCTCAACCGTTGGTTGACTGAATTTGAAAGTGAGGACAAGTGTGTAAGTATGATAATAAGAGAGTATTTGTAACAGTTACAAAGCTAAATATAGGCAAGACTAATATGCATAATGCTCTTCTGTTCTTTTCTGTTCTTTCCCCAGCTGCCACCAAATGTGAGTTCAATAGGCGGGCTCATGTTACTCGAATGGAGACTGAAGGAAGCAAGTGGTATATATGCAGCAGAAGAGAAGTGTTATTGTAGCTTTAAAAGTTAAATAATAGATTTTTGTGTTTTTTATACAGTTGTAGTAAACTTGAGCATGCATATCTTAACCGTAAAAGCAAGTATGCATGCATTACTCTGTAGTACAAACCAGCTTTAGGAGCCAAATATTAGGCTGTAGTCAGAAATTGTGAGTTCATATACTACAAATCACAACTATATAATACTGGATTTTCTTTAATATTACTTACATTAAATTAAACTCTATAAAAGTTCACAAATGCTGTGCTGTTAACTGTAATCTGTATAACTGGAACACATATGTGCAATATATGCACATTTCAAGGATTACTGTCAGCAATCTGTAGTTATAGTGTGTACTTATTAGGACGTATACTTAAATGTTGTATACTTGTGCTAATGCATTGTATGTCACATATGATGGTACTAATTTTATCTCTTTTTTTTCTCTCACCCTAGCATTTCTCTCACTTTTTTTATTTTTGATTGTATCATCAAAATGTCTTCATGTCATTCATGTGTACCACATCACTAAATGCTACACAGCACAGTGAGATAGGCCCACTCCAGTGGATCAGCCTACCCCACTCCACCTGCTCCAGCACTGATGCCCAGCATGTCTGGGACCCAAATTGGAAGCATTACCTCTGCTGCCCCTGCACTACCTGAGCCCTCAGGTAGTACTGACCAAGTAGCTGGTGCAGTGGTACCCTCTAGGAGCAGTGGCAGAGGTGGGGATTTCATCGCCCACTGGCAGATGCCAGGATTGGTGCATAGGGTCGTGTACTGCTCTATTAGTGTGTGCCTATGCTGGATGAAGAGACCGCTCTCCCTAATGGTACATAGCAGGAGAAGACATCAAGCACTCCAGCCACCAGCAGAGTAAATGGCCAGTGATGGCAGTCCACTGGGTGAGGACTCATTCTCACTGACTCCAAGTCAAATGGACAAGAGCCTGTGTTGTCCCCTCCCTCACACCAATCATATCAATCATGGTGTCCCCCAACTTTTTGTGTCCCTCACCATCCCTGCCTCTTGTCTTGTTTGTTTGCATTTGCTTCCTCACCTACCCAGCTTATCTGACCCTGACATGCCTACATCCATGACTCAGCATTCCTCTCTTACTGAATTAAAAAAAAAATGGGCACCTGTCACACAAAAAATATCATCCCATACATAACTCTCCATTTTGCATATGTGTCTTCTTGACAGACTTGATTAAGTCCATTTGGCTATACAACATGATGATGTTGTCACCCCTCTTTCTGGAGATGACAGTCCAAATTCAGCTAACACTCTGCATAAATTATCAGTTTTTACTGTTGAAGAAATGGATTGCTATGGTTCTTTCCTACCTCCCTCTTGCACATTCCTATACTGCTATCTCTTTGTTCTCCCCCCTGCTTGCTCCCCATTTCACTAACTTCCTATCTATCCTATTTTAACACTTACAATCTGGTCAAAAAACAGAATCACACAGAACACACATAAGTACCAGAAAAAGCAATGGTTTCCTTCACTTTTTGGCCTCTATGTTTTCATGGAGTTTGGCAATCCGCACCAATTCCAAGCAACAGCTCTACAGTGATGTGGTTAATTCCACGCGATGCCACCCCACTGTGCTACGTCAACACACACACACAAGCACACAATAACATATGCTCAATGCACTATAAAGAATATGCTGAATGTACTATAAAGAATAATGTCATTGCATTATCACTGTGTATTTAAAGTATTACATACACCTGGATTTGAACCCGGTATCATCTGGGCTCAAAAAGAAATGTCAATGCATTTACATCTGCTGCCACAGAGTCAGCTAAGCAGCAGCTGTGTTTCATACACTCAGTACTAACACTCAGAATTTTACCAATGAGGTTTGTGCACTGATTAATTATGCACACACCGGGAAAGTAACAGAAATGTGTATATCACATGCAAAAATACTTTGCCAACCACTGTGCAAATCTACAGCTGCACTATGAAAAAAATCACTAACACCATGTATTACTGCTGTTTACTGTTTATTTACTCTTTATGGCATGAAACTGCACGTGTAAACATAAACTGAAGGCCCTATCTAACAATATGTCACATATTTACAATATAGTGATGTGTTGCCTCCCCTATGCAGTGCAACCTGGTGTATCAGTACTTTTTTCACACATATATCAACTGCACTACATAAATTAATATCAAATGTGTGATATGCAATGCATATCAATCTGGTAGCATGCAGAACTAGAACTAGAACTATTAACACAGATGCCTAACCAGCCTTACCTGCAATGCTGTGGAAAGAATCATCATGAACCTTATCCACAGGGACATAAGTGACCTCCAACATAATTGACCCAACACATTTAGATTTTGTCAAGAATATTTCTTGTTTATTAAAACTAGTGGACTTCTTTGCTAATGTCTCCAAATCCCTGGATGAGGATTAAATGGACATACCGCCTATGTTGATTTAGCCAAGGCCTTTAACACAATCCCCCTTTCAGGTATCATGGAGGAAAATTTCCCATCTGGGGATTAACCCATACATTACTAGATGGGTAGCCAACTGGCTCACTGACAGAATGCACACTGTCAAAATTGTGGCGTCCACCTCCACCATTATACCACTTACCAGTGGAATGCCACAAAAATCTGTGCTTGGCCTTCAACTGTTTGGAAACTATTTATCTGAAGTCCAGGTGAAGGTAGATAACCCGTGGCTTATCAAGTTTGCAGATGACTGTCAGCTGGGCACAATCATATAGAGCCCCTCTACGATGTTAATATATTACAGAAGGGCTGACAAGACAAATGATTTTTGCCAAACTCACGGACTGAAACTAAAAGTAAAGAAATACCTGATTTTCCCCTTTGGCAAACAAGAACCTCAACTAAATATAATATACACATCACCCCTCTAAGCTCAAACTCAATGTTGCGAGGCTTGGGAAAACATGCTGATAGCAATCTAAACTTAAATCATTTTGTGTCCATAGTGGTAAGACGCACACATTCTACACTGAGCACCTCATAAATAAGGGCATCATATCCAAGACCATGGAGGTCATAGCTTCACTGTAGTCAACCCTTATCAGACCACTAATTGAGTACAATGCTCCCTTCTGTATGCACCTCACAAGACACCTGTAGCAACTGGAGAAAACTCAGAGGTTTCTGACCAAGAGAATTCAGAGCCTCCAAAACATGACATACATGGAAAGACTGAAAGACCTGTCACTGTACTCAGTAACTGGTCTACAGAGCAGTCTCAGACTCTGCCCTACTGGAAATGCTGGACATCTGCAAATTAAACGGGACAAGAATAACTTGCTCCAGGGATCTCAACCTAGCCTGTGACATAAACAGAACATGCTGGAGAGACAGATATAACTCCCAGTGATTTACACTTTTCTGTAATAGGCTGCCACTGTATGTGAAGCATTGCTCCTCAGTGACCCTATTCAAGTGCAATCTTGATAACTGGATGGCTGAATGTAAATTCACCCCAGGGTGGCAACTATGTCCCTCATGGACATAGGCATTGGTGCTGGTCACAAAATAACTAACAATGACCATCTAACTATGCACAATAAGGGTACTTGGGTTTTTACACAGCTAGGCTTGTAAAGGCCCTAGGGTCATTTGCCTAGTAACCTCCTATGAATGTCTGAAGCTATGAAAGTATGCTGTCCTTCCAACATCTTCTCTCCAACATGCACTGCTGATATCATCCACTATAAGTTGTCCTGCAGCCTTGTAAAAGTCAGACTTGTGATGTGGCTTTTGCATAAAGTACTGAGCTCTGTACTCCATGTACTTAGATAGGTAGGGTTTATATTCTCACTACAGTAAAGTGTATGTTTGTGCTCTTGCTTGTCATTACAGAGAGCCTTTTGTGCCAGCATGTGGGACACTTTTATTACCTTATTCTCCTCACCAGACACTGCTGATGTCATCAGCTATATCTGATTTGTGGATGTGCACTATTGTGGGAAGCAGTCACCTCAACCTATATGATCCAGATTACAATAACATGACTTTCAGTCTATGCACATACATCATGACAAGGTTTATAGGTCCTGTGCTTTCTTGATGAGAAACCCCTGTGGTCTTTCCAGCTGCTGCACGTCTGGTGAGGTAAATGCAAAAGACAGCATTATACTCTTAGTGTTCTGATGAGTTTTGAGTGCAGTGCTGTAATATCATCCTCAGATCTGAATATGATGGCATTACTTATTGATATACACAATATAGAAGCATGTACTACATTAGCCTCAACTGTCCTTTTGACAAACCACTTCTACAGAAGTGATACAGTCCAAGACAAATATTTTCTATGTCTATTTGTCTTAGAATACTTAGAATACATAGAATAAGGTCTTACTACCTTCCTGAGCATCCTTAATTACCATGCCCCCATAAGACTTTCTAGAATCAAAGCACAACCCTCCCCATGGCTACAAAAAACCACTAAGTCAGAAATGAAAAACAGGGATAAAGCCTGGGAGCACTAGTGCAAAACCAAAACCCTCTCAACTAGACAGAAATTCCTAGAACTATGCAATAGGGTCAAAAAGCTAATAAAACAGGACAAATTCCAAAACTACCAGTCTGCCCTAGACTTCTCTCAACACAGCCCCAAACCATTCTGGTCCTCCATAAACTCTATCCTCCACCCAGGTAAAGTCAGTACCCCTCCTCCTAACATCCCTCACTCCTCAGAAAATATTGCTACCTCATTCAACACACACTTCACACAAACCATACTATCACTAGCTAAACAACAGAACCCCACTCCCCTCCAACCCACACCTTCAACTAGTAATCTCCCCACTGCCTTCTCTTTTTCTCCTGTACCTACCTCCAACATAAAAAAACTCTTAACTACACTTAAGCCCAACAGATTAGCAGCAGACAACGTCCCAAGTGAATACCTACAAATCACAGCTGATGCTCTGGCCTACCCAGTATCCATCTTGAGTAACCGAACTCTGTCAGAAAGTTACGTTCCCACACTGTGGAAAGTATCACATATAATACCCCTCCACAAAGGCGGACCCTCCACAGAACTAACCAATTACCACCCTATAGCTATTCTCTCTCCACTCTCCAAAATACTAGAGAGATGCATACACTCTCAGGTCTCAGAATACCTCCTTACTAACAACCTCCTTTCCAATACTCAGCATGGTTTCCGACCAAACCATAGCACCACCACTGCCTTACTCTCCTTTACTAACACTATCCTTCAGCATAAAAACAATGGCTATCTCTCCTCTGCTACTTTCCTAGACCTATCTAAAGCATTTGACATGGTCCCACACAAACAACTTATCTCTGTCCTCAATAACCTATCCTTCTCAAAATCAGTCACCAACTGGTTTCAGAGTTACCTGTCTGACCTCCAACAATCCGTTGTATGGCAGAATGACATATCTCCCCAACTACCTGTCTCCATAGGGGTTTCCCAAGGATCCATTCTTGGACCCCTGCTCTTCTCTGTTTTCACCAATAATCTAGCCTCTGCCACCAAACATGGCACACTCATACAATACACAGATGACTCAACCATCATCTGCTCAGCCCAGTCCCTACCCAAACTGCAAAAAGTCACACAGGAAGCCTTTTCCTCTGTTGAAACTTGGTTATCTGATGCCCAATTAATACTCAACCTAAATAAAACTAAACTACTCATCTTCCAACCCACCAAACATACTCAAAACAACTCTCACTTTAACATCACAGCAAAAGACACCACTATATACCCAACTGAACACACCAAATTGCTAGGAGTGGAAATAGACAATACACTAAAATTTGACATTCACATATCCTTGACCATAAAAAAAGTTCACAAAAAACTAGTAGCGCTATACAGAAATAAGAAACTTCTCACCAAAGCAGCAAAGATTTCAATAGCAAATTCCCACCTTATCTCCACCTTACTTTATGCCTGTCCAATATATACCAACCTAAGGCAATACGATCTAAACAAGCTAGAGACCTGCTACAACAAAATCACCAAATTCACTAAAGGGACATCCTACCGTAGTCACCACTGTCTCTCACTTGCTGAACTGGGCTGGCTTGAACTCCCTCACCTCCTTCAATGGTATCAACTCTCACTCGCCCACAAACTAGTAAATCATCCACTAAATGTCCCATCCCTCCAGAATCTAATCCAACCCTATCGCACCATCAGACCACTAAGATCCAGCAAAAAAATCACTTGCAGATCACTATAGCCAATAACTCTGCTAGTGAAGCACTATTCTCTTGCACCATAGCCAAATTATGGAACTCCCTCCCACCCACAATTACCTCCATACCATCATACACCCACTTCAAAACTTTACTAAAAGCGCACCTAAAAACATGCTGGCTATGCCCTTGCAACTCCCACTCTAATATCACCCTCCCCATCCAACCACTACCTTTCTTTCCACTCCACTAACTACCTTGATTATAGCAAGCTCAGATGCTCATAAGCCAGTACTTATACAGCAGGAACTTCTTCTTGCAACATTTGTTAATGTCTATTATGTACTTCACAGATAAAGATTCTAGTTGTCTACTGATGTACTATGTTCTTCATCTGTAAATATGTTGTAAGTAATTGCTATGTAAATTGTTAATCGCTATGTAATCCAATGTAACTACTGTCTGTTTATTTTAACTGTGGAGCTTTTCTCCCCGGGCCTCCACTGAAAATGGACCTATATCCAGTTGGACACTCCCGGTCAACAAATATAAATAAATAAATAAATGCAAATGTCAAGCAGTAAGTCTTTATGACCGAGTGGTACTTTTGAGATTAGTCACTTCAAGAACATGAACAAATGTTAAATTTTGTAGCTTACAGCCCTGTACTCCATGCAAAACCTGCCCCTAATATGTCTGTAAGTTAAATATTTTAACCTACATCACAAGTCCTTAACCTTACAAGAAGTAAATCATTTAGTAAAATTCTCAGATCTTGTAGCTCAGTCATGCTATAACAACAGAATGGAACATTATATTCAAATTAGTGACTTACAAAGATAGTAATCTCTTCCTCTATCATTTGTATTGCAACCAAATTTGTTGAAGTGCTCTACTCATGTCATAAAGATCATTTATTTGAAGTAAAAATACCAAGGACTGTCATAACTTTAGCTTCCCCGGGAACAGTGTTATTAAGCCTACCAACTCGGGGATTAAATTACCCATTGTCAAGATATTACATTTATGAATGCTAACTTTGCTAAAGCCTTACTATTTCATTCAGGGTTGACAGTGGAGCAGGGATGATTAAATATAGGAAAGATGAAGCACAAAATGATTTAGGCCATTGATGAGGGAAAGGCAGTCCATACAGCCTACCTTGACCTTGCAAAGGTGTTCGACACAATACCCCACTCGGGTATTGTAGAAAAACTTACCAGCTTAAATGTAAACCCATATGTCACAAGATGGGTTGCAAACTGGCTTAAGGACAGAACTCACAGGGTTAGAGTTGCTGGCGCTATGTCAGACTTCAAGCCGGTCACAAGTGGTGTCCCACAGGGCTCGGTCCTTGGCCCCCTATTGTTTGGCATCTACTTCTCAGAAGTACAGGCCAACATGGGAGGACTTTGGCTGACAAAGTTTGCAGACGACTGCAAACTGGGTGCCATAGTGGAAAGTGCATCGGACACGGATATCCTTCAGAAGGGACTCATGGAAACAGATAGCTGGTGCCAGAGCCATGGCCTGAAGTTAAACGCTAAAAAATGTATAGTCATACCCTTCGGGAAAAACAAGGTAACCCCAAGCTACCATATAGGTGGCAATCCACTAAGCACAGAAGAGGTTATCAGGGACCTGGGGACCCAGGTTGACAGTGGCCTTTCTTTTGACACTCACGTTGCTAAAGTGGTTAGAAAGACCTTCTACGTTGCCCACCTGATCATGAAGGGATTCACATCCAGATCTAGTGAGGTCATTGTTCCCCTGTACTCTTCACTTATCAGACCAATGATCGAGTACAATGCCCCATTCGGAACGTATCTCACCCGACATCTGCAGCAATTGGAGAGACCCCAAAAGTTCCTCACCAAAAGGATAAAGGGACTCCAAAATCTGTCATATGCTGCCAGATTGAAGAAACTCCAGCTCTATTCAGTCGCATACCGTCAGAGGTGACATGTGCCTGACATACAAGGCCATGTCCAACCCGGAATTAATGGACATGCTCCACCTCAAAAAATCCAAATCCACCAAAACCACTAGAGCAAGCGACTTAAACCTTAGCATGGATATAAATAGGACGTGCTGGAGGGATAGATTTATCACTCAGAGACTCCCTATGCTGTGGAATAAAATCCCGGTCCATGTGAGGCAGAGCACCTCGCTGGCTCTGTTCAAGAGAAATCTTGACCTGTGGATGGGAGATCGTAGGTTTACCCCAGGAATCATCTCTGTGTCACTGCTGGACAGAGGCACAACAAACTAATGGGCACAGTATTTTTTCATATAAGGGGTGGCGTAAGCCACAAAACTTTGGGCTAGGCTTATAAATGCCTTAGGGCAGATAGCCTAGTATAAACCTATGAACCTATGAACCTATAAGTGTATAACAAGAGAAATAATAAAACATGTATACTTCTGCGCAGAGTCCTTATAATACTGTGATTAACATCCTGTAATGTCATTTCCATAATATTGACTGGCAATGTACACATCATCCGGGCTGTGATATTCTCCTTCTCCCAACCAGCCATCGTGTAATTCAAGTCTCTTTGCTACAACAGCATTGTCTTCTACCCTGTACTACTTCTGAAGTACTTTCTTGTTTGTCCTTCTTCCTAAAGCTTAACACTTCTATTTATTTATAGCACACGGCTCAGTGATGTGGAAGAAACACAACTCAGTGGTATGGAACAAAGACCACCGAATGGCTATGAGTAGTAGTAGACTTTTGAATAACATTTGTTAATCCCTTTGTCCAGTGTATATACAAATTCATGGCCTCAACTTATACAAGTGTGAAGAATCAAAACAGAAAGTCTCAAAACAGCTGGGTTATAACACCCTGATTTTAGTTAGCACCTCATTAACCTCCTTTATTACCATCAATGTCACTGTATGCCTTATGGTTTTCAGTACAATGCAAGGGGCATAGTCAACTACATAATCCCCCTTTCTCATTTGTAAGAGAGGACACTCCCTTTCCTTCTCGATGATCTACAGATCTGGATTTGCTCTGTTATGCTATCTGTTCATGTCTGAATATGTTGCACAACATATATACTACAGCTTTAGCACTAGAAGCCTGGAGTGTGTAATTATAAAAGGTAGATATCTTTCTTCTCTATAAACTGTTCCTTCTTTCTTGATATATATATATATATACAATGAGTGCATTCTCTTCCTGACAGCTCCTCAAATCATACTTCACAAAAGACATTGCAACAAAAGTGGATGAACACTACCCCTGCACCACAACCAAAGTTTGCCACTGGTTAGGTATAAGGCTTGGTGGAGAAGCAGTTATTTCAGAACCACTACATGTTAAAGGGGAATGGTTGTTTTGCAATGAGACATCCTCTTATGAACCCACCTTCTCTGTATTTATATTGAGTAATGAAAATAATAAATTATAATGGATGTCATATAAAGGGCTAAAAATACTGAGCATTAGTGAGAAGAGTGTGAAAGGCGGTAAAGAAAATTAAACTAGGGAAACTAAGTATAAAAGGATATTTTGGGATAATACTGTAATGCGTGAGCTTTCTTGTGTTACACTGGAAGACATTCTATAGAGATGCTTTAATAGAATGCAGTGATTCCTTATAGAGGTTATTATTAAACAGATAGCTGGTCAAGGCATCAGTGTTGTATGAGGTGATTGATGAAGAAATATGTAATGTCTGTAACATGCAAGAAATGGTTGAACATAGTTTGCTGTTTTTATAAAAGTGTAATTTATTTTTGGCCTGTTAGTTTTGAAAATATTTCAAGTGTTAATTAGTTTATAATTTGATATGATAATGGGCCGGATTCACGATGGCTTGCACGGAGTCTAAGAGTAGAGTAAGACTCCATGCAGCCATCATGTCCGACGAGCGATCCAGGAACAACCTGTAGGTGCATGTAAGAGAGCTCCTAAAATGGCTCTTACACTGACAGGGCTGGGACATGCAAATCACCTCAATTGCAGGCGAAAGGCATGCAAATGAGGTAAATTTGAGATTCAGGAAACCCAAACCTGTCCGAGTAAGAGCAGTGCTATTTGCAGAAATGTACTCAGTTGACAACTGAGTACCGTTCTGCAAATAGCAAAACGAAGCCGTGACAGCACCAAATAAAGGTTGCATCCAGTACAGGAAGCATGCCAATGGCCAAATATACGGCCATTGGAAATGTTCCCTGATGCAAAATTAAAATAAAAATAATATTTTTTTTCGCCAATTTCCAATGTTTAAGCGTAGCACAGCACCGTGCAAATGGGCTGCACTCTAAAAACCAGAATACTACAAATTAAAACCCACAAATGTGGAATTTATTGAAAGTGGTAATGTACAATGCAAGGGAATGGCAGGCTGAAGACTAGATGGCCACCGAGTAGAGGTTGCTAAGGGGGGAAGCTCAGTATAAGACATGTAACCAAGCATTAGTAGGCAATCCTATGTAAATGAGTGTTAGGATAGTGAATCGCTAGTTTACATAGCAAATGAGCACAGTCAGTGGAGTGTAGGAGTAGGATATGGGAAGTAACAAAGTAGAAGATAGGTGACATCATGAGGGGGGGTATGTATAAAAGAAGTGAAGCTCATTGGAGCAGAGTGGCATGTGTCCGCTGTCATTTAGACATCATGGAAAGAGGTGTGTCAACAGGTAGGCTAGGGAAAGCCAAGAAATGGAAGGTGCATACCATGGATAACACCAAAGTTTCTTACTGAGCGTGCATGCGTGCATGTGCATGCCTGTAAACCCGAGTAAGACAGAGTGCGTCCGTGTAAGCGTGAGTGCGCGCGTTTAAGCTGGAGTAAGCATGTATAAGGCTGTTTAAAGAGTTGTAAGCGTGTTTGCGCTGGTGTGCACATGTTTTAACCCAAATAAGCAAGTTTTAGTCCGTGTAAGCATGTGTGCACGCGTGTTAGTTGCTGTGCTCATGTTTGCGCTTGTGTGCGCAGCGCTCCCACCTGAGGAAACAGAAAGGAAAAAGGAAGCACAACAAATAGTAGGAAGCTACCAGGGAGTACTAGCAGAGCTAGCAGGTGAAAACTATCAGAATCAGGCAGTTGCACAGGCAGTACACTAGCCCAGCCCAGCCTAGCATTTAAAACTCTGCAAACAACAGTCCATTAAGTTTCTCACAAGAGACACTGCAGTAAGCTAATAGAGGTGAAAGCTGAAAAAGCTTTACTGAGACAAAGAAATGTTAAGGGTTGCCATTGCTGTTATAAGGCGACATAGGGCTGCCATTGCTGTTATAAGGCGACATATGCAACATGCTGAGGGTGGTGACAATGGAAATGCTGCTGGACAACCCACAATGAGGAGACAGAGAAGAGTGTACAGGCCCAGGGTAACCTACCAGGGGCTATATGAGCTGGAGATAGTGGAGCGCTATAGAGTGGACAGAGACCTCCTGCAGCAAATTGTTGAGTTGTGCAGGCCACACCTCACACACAGAACCAACAGAGGGGAACCCATCCCAGTGGAAACCAAGGTATGTGTTGGCCTAAGAATATTAGCAACAGGTACCTTCCAGAGACCAACTGGTGATAAGATGGGGATATCACAGGCATCAGCCTCCAGGGTACTACACCAGTTCCTAGATGCCATGTCAGCACATGTCGGTGATCATGTATATTTCCCCAATTCCCATGAGGTATTGGCCAGCAATATGCATCTCTTCCAGCAAATAGCAGAATACCCTGAGGTAGTGGGTGCAATAGACTGCACGCACATATACATCAAAGCACCAGCCGGTGAGCAGGGTAGGGTCTAATTCAACCGCAAGGGCTTCCCCTCCATCAACTGCCAGGTCATGTGTGATGCCCAGGGCATAATACTGAATGTGTGTGCAGGCTGCCCTGGAAGCAACCATGATTCCCATATCTGGCATCTGACGCAGCTGTACCAGACATTTGCCAATGGGGACATCCCACATGGTCACCTAGTGGTGGATGCTGGCTATGTACTGGAGCCGTAGCTGATGACACCCATCAGAAACACACACACACCTGAACAGGAACGCCATAAGAGGCACACGCACAAACACGTAATGTAATAGAGCGTGTGTTTGGGCTGCTCAAGTCACGGTTCCGGTGCCTGGACACATCTGGTGGAGCCTTGCAGTACTCACCAACTACATGTACCCAAATTGTCATGGTATGTGCTATGCTACATAATATGATCCTGCAAAAACAGCTGCAGCAGTACCAGCATAGGCCTGGGCCAAACAGCCCCCCACCATTGCCAAGGCCATCACAGGCAGAGCGTGACTCGGAGGAGGAACAACCTGAACCTGCCCCAGTAGGCAGAAGGAGGCATGCCCAGTATGCTTTGGCCTTGGCAAAGAGGCAATGCATAGCACATACACTGGCTCAGTAGGAACTCTGGAAATAATACCCATCTCTGACTCGCACATAAAGTAAAAGAGATACCTAAGTTGACACTACCTGCTTCCAAACATGTGCAGGGAGTGTAGTATGTGCATCCGACATAGGCAGCCCTGCAGCACCACCTAAGGCATGAATGCCATGTGTTAAGCAATATAAAGCAGTGCTAAACAGCAATTACCACCATGTAGTATATGCTAACAAAATTGCACATACCAACTAGCACAAATGTGGTCAATGTTCAGTAATACTGGGCAACGTCCAGCAATGTTGGTGAATATTGAGCAATGTCGGACAAGCCTGGTCTAAGTAGAGCATAGCTGAACAAAAGCCAACATGCTCATATTTGCTTAACAGACCCTTAAGCAGTGTGGTCTGCTCAGTATGAAAATATAAAGCAGTGATGGGCCTCGAACCCAGGATACTGTGCACTATAGCCAAAGTACTGAACAACTAAACCATGACAGTATTGCAGTGGTCTACCTGTATGACGGAATGTTGATAAGTCTATGCAAAGTATTCCATGGAAACCCTGCAGGCACAGCATAATCCTTGTTGCGTTATGACACAAAGGTGAGTCCTGCAGTGAGAACAGAACCTGACTTCCAACACACACAGTATAAATGTTAATACTGGTCATGTTCGCACACATCAGCAAATGTAGTGGACCTCAGCAACATACTGAAGGGTCACACTGGGCATGCTCACACACTTGAATAAATGAGACAAATGTCAGGCAACAAAACATGTAATGTCAGAACTGGGCATGCTCACACACTTAGGCCATGTCTGAGTACAGCAGTGGGCCATGCATATCTGGCAGTTGCATGTGTTAACCCAGGAACCTGTCACTATACAGCAATCTGCCCTGTGCACACAGTTATATGACAACAGACACATCTATAATATAGTGGAACCCTGTTATAATCAAATATGTTCTGCAGATACTGAAGTTCTTTATGGAAACTGGTAAAGCAAAGATGATAAAGACCGGCAAACAGTATCAGCAATAAACATTGTGCATCTTGAACATTAGCATAGGTTCAGAGGTCGATACTAGGCTATCTGCCCTAGGGCATGTACAAGCCTAGCCAGAGTGTGTTGGCATTCGCAACCCTGTCAGATTACTACACTGTGTGTGTGTGAATAGTAGGTCACACAAGATAGCCCATGTACGTTTATGCTAGTGTGCCTCTGTCTAGCAGGGACCAGAAGATATCCCAGGGTAAATATACAATCACCCATACAGTCATCAAGATATCTCCAGTAGGTGGTCAGTGGGTGGCTTTGCCTATGTGAAACTGGGATTATATTCTGTAGTGAGTGGAGCCTCTGGGATAAGAATCTGTCCCTCCACAATGTCCTATTAACATCTGTGCTGAGGTATACGTCCCTGCAGTGTGTAGCTCCTAGGGAGTTGGATATCCCGAGGTGGAGCATGTCCAGAAATTTTGGTTTGGGTATAGCTGTAAACAACAGGCACACATCATATCTGAGTAGGTGGTAAGCGACTGAGTAGAGCTGGAGTTACTGCATCTGAACTATGCAGGGCATCTGTGTGAGTCCCTAGATCTGCTTGGTGAGGACCGTCCATGACCAGTACAGTTGCTGCAGGTGTCAGGTAAGGTACACCCCAAATGTGGCATTGTAACCAAGCATGGATGTGATGAGTATAGGGGCACAATGACCTCACTCGATCTAGATGTGAAACCATATGGGATAAGGTGGCACACATAGAAGGTGTGTCCAACCACTTTGGCAACATGAATGTTAAAGGTGACAGTACAAACAAGTGATGTCCCCAAACCCCTAACAACTCCTACCGTATGTAATGGAGTACTACCTATGTGGTAATGTGTGGGCATGTTGTTACTCCCAAAGGGGATGACTATGCAACTAATGGCATTTAGCTGTAGGCCATGGCTCAGGCACCAGTCATCCATCTCTGTGAGACCCTGATTGAGTATGCATATGGCAGCTGGAGAGTTGATCATGGCACCCAGTTTGCAGTCAAGTGCAAACATGTTCAGCCATATTCCCCCTATGATAGCCTGTATGTAAGACAAATATATACTTAACAAGAGAGATCCCAGGACCAAGCTGTGTGGGATGCCATGTGTAACTGGTGTATAGTCAGACATGGCACCTGCAATCCTGACCATGTGGGTGCTATCCCTGATCTAGGCATCAATCCATTGTGTGAGACATGTGTCCAAATTGACACTGGTGAGCCTATGCATAATGGCCCAGTGGGTTATTGTGTTGAATGGTTTTGCAAGGTTCAGGTAGGCTGTGTGGATAGCCATCCCTATGTCGATGGACCTGTTAGCCATTTAAAGAATACCTAAAGGTTCAAGAGTCAAGATCTGCCCACAACAATGCTGAAATGAGTAGGACACAGTGTCTGTAGGTTCCCGATGTCTATGTGTAGGAGTCCTATGACAATATGCTCCATAGCTTTGCAGAACAGGCTACATAGGCTTATAGGGCAATATTGTCTGTGGTCCATTGTGGCACCAACTCTGTGGAGCGGGACCACTGTCACAGTACGCCATTCCTTGGGTACATATCCTGTGGTAACTCCGATATTGAACAGTGATGTAATCTGAGGGTTGCGTTTGTCATGATGCTCGTGTATGATGCAGGCTGGGACACCATCTGGTCACATTGATACTGTGATGTACGCTGTGGGGAGGGCAGCACTCACCTGTTACTGTGTGATGTCAGGGAGGTTATACTCTGTTGGGATGGATAGTTGCTCCTTAGGGGGGATGGGTTGGAGACATCTGCACTGAACCTGTTTGCCAGGATGTAGGCAATGCCAGTGGGTTCAGGGTAGGTTTAGTCAGTATGCAGTAACCCACAGCATATCAGTGAGTGTCCACCCAGGTTCCTGACATAACTGAAGAAGGCCGTGTGATAGTCCTACGTGTCAGGTACAATTGTCTGGTTGAAGCGGCCCTTAGAAAAGTCCATGAGTGATTGTAGCTGTCTCCTAGTACAGATCACAGATGCCTTCCCAGTCTGGGATTGTGCTCTATCACGTAGTAGCGTCCTCCTGACATTGTACAGCTTATTAATGGCTGGGGTCTACCAGACAGGTCCCCTGCCATTGTAGTAGTGGGTCTTGTTGTTATTTGGGATAGCACAATCCACGCAGTCCACTAGGTGTCCATAGAATGTAAATGTAAAGGATGCAGCAGTGTGAGCCATATATGCCACTGTCTCAGGATCTCTGAAGGATACCACCTTGCTTTGGTGAAGTGAGATGTTGGCTCATGAGAAGTTCACCAAGATTACCCAGGATGGGTGTGTGGAGGGTATATGTATGTCCTGTGAGATACATGTATGTTCTGACCTTACCAATGAGGGGTATATCACTGGTGTGGAACATAGAGTCCCCATGTTGGTGATGAGCAGGTCCAATATGTATTCCCCCTTGTGGCTGTGCTGACTGGTTGTGCCAAAGCATATGAGTCCACAAATTGTAGTGACTGTTGGGTGAGGTTGCCAAGGCTTGAGTAGTATCCCCAGTCAATATGTGTGCATATGAAGTCACACAATATAATGGCGTCTGTGGAGACCTTCATATTCTCCATAGTTCCCACAAAAGCCGAGTGTGGTTCCTGAGTTTGGGAGTGTGTTCTGTAGCAGGCAACAAACTGAAAGACAGTATTGCACAATGGTAGTTGTATATGTATGGTCTGTGATGCTTTGTGCAGTGCTACTAACCTGGAGGTGTGTGTATCTGTGATGTATATGGATACTCCCCCTAGTTGTGTTGTCTGTTCCAAGTCTTGTTGTCAGAAAGCATGGTATGAAACATAACCTGGTAGTGCTGGTGTGCATAAGTGAGCCTGAACCAGGTGTCTGTCAGTGCACAGATATTGCTCTCCTCCATACTGAGGAGAGTCCTGAGTGGCCACAATATGAGGTTAACACAACTGTTGTTGAGCAGCATTACCCTTAGTTTCATTTAACCTGTAATGTCTATGGAGGTGGGTTTGTCTTCTGAGCCCTGCTTAAAAAAGGCACTCTGGTGGTAGCAAGAGCCTTAGCCAGCATAGCAAAGTCCAAGGCTGACAGGTGCAAGCTGTCCATAGTGAAGCTACGTGGCATGTTGAGCATGTCACCACAGGCTGACAGACACTGTATCCCCTATGAATGAAACAAATTTGTTAGCCAACTGTTAAATGTGATATGTGTGTCCGTATACTGTGACATCATAATTGGTGAGTGTAAGATGCTAGACAAGGTCAGGGTCATACTGGCCTGGGCTACATGATCAGAGTGTAACTCCATGTATCATGTCATGTGGTCCAGGGAGTAACGTCTGAGGTTACACACACCAGCATGGACAATGATGGTGCCAGTCTTGTACTTGCTTTGGAGTGACCTGACTGCCTGTGTTATGCGGCAAATCCTGGCACCCAACAGACAGCCCAAAGTGACTATTCCCTTGTCAGGGCTGGTGAGTGGTACATCAGTGTGTCTGAACATAAGTGTTACCTATTACAAGTGTATTAGGTGTGTTGTTTAGCCCAAAGGGCAGTGACTGTGTGGCACACTGACATTGTGAACTTAGTGATATGTGATTATTGTAGTGGGATAGCAGGTGTGTGTGTCTGCTTTGGAGATCTCTGCTGCTTAGGTAGAGTACATTTACAGCATCTGAGTATGTCAATGTGTGCTAATGTGGTTTGAGTGCTGTTGCTAGAGGATATGTGAGACTGATATGTGGTGTGTGTGGTTACCTTCACCACCTGATAGACTGTGCCAGTCATGGGTCGAGAGAGTTCAGCTCCCTGTATGTCTATATAGGTGCATCTCACACACATATCTGAGTTTGTCAGGAGGAGGAGAGGGTTGTCTGTGTACATGAGGCAGATGTGACATTGTGTCAATATCACAATATCCACCAGCTGGACTGAAGACTACACACAAAACCGACCCCTGGACATGCCAGGATATTATCATGACATACTCTTTTGCCTTATCACAAAGGATCAGTAGGGTTAAGCGTGTAAAAGAGTATAACAGGGACTAGTGCTCATGTTTGTTAGTGTGGTGTTAGTGTTTTGTAAAGAGGAGCTGAGAAGGAGTCCAAACTGAATCATGACACCTCCTTCAGCTATGTCATAAATATCAATGTACACACATATATGTCCTGAGTCAGGGCCAACTGTACCTGAGTGTCAATGCCGACATCATGACAGAAAGGCACATACCCATCCCCCACTGACAATAGTCCACATCATCATACCAGGAGATATCACATGTAGAATGGATGAGCAGCTACCCCCACTGCCAAAAGCATGGCAGCAGGTGGAATACATTGATTCCCAATACGTGTCATGCACAAACTACAGAACAAACAGATCATGCACCTGAACAGTCAGCTGAGCCGCACCCCCTACACAGGATGTGGAACCATTGAATGTGTCACAGCTACATATGACACTCCCCACAAGTGTTGGTGCACAACACCCCATGGGAAGTCAAGTCCAGTATGCCTATGAGGTCTGATCTGCAAGGTCATGGAGTCCATCATGATTGCAGTCATAAACAGAGCTATTGGAAGCTGACACACACACAACCCTACCAACTGTGGTATGTTCATGTGCGGATCATGATTCCCAAACATGCTAGACTGTTTGCAAGGCAGCCACCCAGGACATACATCAATGAACACATCTACACATGCGTCACATAGACTTTGAATAGCCCTTTATCAACATTCCAGACACATGTAGTATCCACAAAACCAAGAAGCTGTGCATAAATATGTGTTGACATATGACGGAATGTCAATGTGTCCACAGATAGATCACACAAGGTAAGGATACTGAGGTCATGTTCAAGCTGTTGACACCTGCTGACCCACATGGACCATTCCTGGAATGGCATAAAACAAAGTGTACACACATCACCATGTCCAGTCTGATGATGTCACCATCCTATAAATACAGCAGGAGAAGGGAAACCAGCCAGTAAAGCAAATAGCGTGCCGTGTTAATCCGTCTCTTTCCAGTATCATAACATAGTTAGGTAGGGGTTTAAATCCTGCAAAGTGTGTGTGTGTGTGTGTGTGTGTGTGTGTGTGTGTGTGTGTGTGTGTGTGTGTGTGTGTGTGTGTGGGGGGTGTATGTGTGCAGTTTCCTTTGAGAGGTGTTCCCTTTTTGGAGACTGGGAAAACTCAGTAAAGGAGGTACACATGTGTAGATGTCACCATCCTACAAATACTGCAGTAGAAGTAAAACCAGCAAGTTAAGCAAATAGCACACCATGTTAGTGCATCTCTCTCTCTAGTATCGTAACATAGTTAGGTAGGGGTTTGAATCCTGAAAACAGTGAGTGTGTGTGTGTGTGCAATTTTCTTTGAAAGGAGTGCCCTTTTTGGAGACTGTGAAAACACAGTAAAAGAGGTACATTCCTCTTTGGAAAGTCTGATGATGTCACTATCCTACAAATACTGCAGGAGAAGGAAAACCAGCCAATAAAGCAAGTAGCACGCCATGTTACTGCATCTCTCTCTAGTATCATAACATAGTTAGGTAGGGGTTTGAATCCTGCAAACAGTGAGTGTGTGAATGTGTGCAACTGTCTTTGAAAAGCATGCCCTTTTTGGAGACTATGAAAACACACTGAAAGAGGTACATTCCTCTTTGGAAAGTCTGATGATGTCACCATCCTACAAATACAGCAGGAGAAGAGAAACCAGACAGTAAAGCCAATAGTGCGCTGTGTTAATGTGTCTCTCCCTAGTATCATAACATAGTTAGGTAGGGATTTGAATCCTGCAAATACTGTGTGCGTGTCACTGTTGGTCAACACAGTGTGGGTTTTGCTTTTACTATGGTATGACATAGTATGATGACAACAGTAAGTGCATTGCAGACATCAGGTATCTGTGTGGCAAATATATATATGTGTACATGTCCCCTCAATCAGTACATAGGTGTGAAGCCTGCGTACTACATGAATACATTTGTTTTCATTGACAGGTTGTGCCACTGCTACTCAGATCGTAGGTCACATATGTATGTATGTGACATGGCCATCCACTGTCGTGTTCTGTGGCCAAGGTAATCTGTGGCACACACAGCCATGACAGTTACTTAAGAGTAGTGTGAGTGAGGGTATATGCCTGGGGTATATGTCAGACATGGTCATACACAACAAAGTCTGCCAAGAATGGACAGTCTGTATAGGTATACGACTGCCTTGTGTATATGCATTCAGGCCTCTAATGTCTGCGATACACCTTGGGACTCCACAGTACCTATGGATATGTGGATACCAAGGGACATATGACATAACATGGGTCTGTATGTACACAATGGTACCCGACATACATGTTGAGGGCTACCACCAGTGTGGTACTGACAGGATAGTATGTATAGTACATGAGGATGACTATGCCATAGTCGACTTACTGCTATACAGCATGTATCACACAACAGGTATCTGTCTGTATGATACCCTTGTGTAGGATATGCGTCCCATCCAGGGAATGCATTGCAGGCCATTCCATGCATTCCCAGATTTGGATGGACACATCCCTAGTCTGTCTGCATGTACCTAAGGGGGCTACATGACACACAGGTGTGGTCACAGTAATGGGAGGTGGTCATCACCACTGGTTAGTGTTATAGTGTAGCACCAGAAGGATCCAATTGATACTGGGTTCCCTACTACTGTGTGTCATTTGTCATGACATCATCCAATGATTGCTTATAGTCATGCTGTTGAGGTTGTGTATACTACCAGACTGCAAATCATTGACTGATATTAATGGTATCACCCGCAGCATAGTGTCAACCCATGTCATACACACGTCTACCCATGTTAGTACATAACTGTAGTAGAATACATACTGGCCATTGAAAGATGCAATGGGATGTTAATAATGTGTATGACAGGGTATGTCACACGTCTCATGTGTCCACTATGCACGTACATCCAGACAGTGCGCACCCACCATGTTCACAGATGTACACTTGCTAATCTGTACTGCACACATCACACATGTAATGTCCACTCGCTAACACATGCTGGCAACACATCACACATCAGCCAAGTGGCATATGGGTGGATAATACATACTCAGACCTAACAGTGGTGTAAACAATGCTACATTGACAATCAGAGCTTTGATGCATAATGTCTGCTCAGATATACCTACAAGGATGTAGTTAGACTTCATTGTTGACAACTCGCTATTATAGCTACACTGCTATAGTGTCACCCTGTGCATCAGCACCATGTTAGCCTGTCCCTCCGTCGATAATGCAGATGACAGGAGGCAGCACAGGTATCATCATATGCTCAGGGCATTTTGTTGTTTGCCAGAGCCTGACATTGACCCATCCAATCGACATGTCTGTGTGTGTGTGTGTGTGTGTGTGTGTGTGTGTGTGTGTGTGTGTGTGTGTGTGTGTGTGTGTGTGTGTGTGTGTGTGTGTGTGTGTGTGTGTGTGTGTGTGTGTGTGTGTGTGTGTGCATGGGACAACAGTACAGCTTGGGCCAATGTTGATGTAATGTGTGTGTGTGTGTGTGAGCCCTAGTTGTTTGCTTAATGTGTGTGTGTCTGCATGCACACAGCTCCACCATGTGGCTGCCATACACGGTGGTTTGTGGGACAGCCACAGACTGTACCTGCTTGGCTGTACAGATCACTGTCTCTGGCCACAGACACAGTACCTGTGCCTGGCAGGGGTGCTACGGATGGTATCCGGTACCAACCCTGAGTGGGTACTGTCATCAGAGGCAGAGGTATGACGACTGGACCCATGTCCCTGCTGGGACTGGCCAGAGCCACGTGCACGTGGTCTACTGGGATGGACAATGGACAGGCCAGCCCCAGCATTGCTGGGGCTAGTACTGCCACTACGGAAGTGGCTGTGAGCTGTGGGCCATCCATGACCACTGCCAGCTGTTGCTGTTGCTGGCATGCGTCGATGTCACAACCGTCCCGCATGGTCCTGGCTTGAGGAAGACATGTTGTGGAGGGCATCTATTGTCTCCCTCCAACATCTATCAATGACCTCGTGTATGTCCGGATGGCACCGGCAAGGTCACTGATGCTGTCATTGATAGCGGTGTTATGTGCCCTCTGTGCCCTAAGTCCCTGCCTGGTGTGCCGTTCCATATGTGCCTGAGCCTGCATTACAGCCCAGAACATAGTGGTCATCGTAAGACCTGTGAGGGCATGTCTGCCAGGGGCAATACGTCCAGTGGTGCTCCCCTGAGAACCCCTGGACCTCCGCCTATGTGGTACCATTCCGGGTCTACGGCTATGGCTGCTGTGAGGGGATGCACGTGCCATGGGTACCACACTCTCCTGGTCAATGCCAACTGTATGCTGTCCCTCCCCTATGGCCATTGGTGGTGAGGGATGTAATGGCAGTATGAGTATGTGCATAGATGGGGTTGAATGCTGTGTACTGTTGATTGGTGGACCAATGACAGACCCTGTCAAATCTTCTTGTGCCAAAATACATGTGTCATCATCACCACCACTATCCGTGGCAGTGGCTTCAGGTTGCCTGCTGCTTTCACCAAGCCCTACCTCAGCACCTGTGAGAGGAAGACAGGAAACACACGTTACAGTCTGCACATGCACACATGCACACATGAACACATGAAGACATGCACACATGAACACATGCACACATGCACACATGCACACCAGCACACATGCACACAGGCACACAGAAACACATGCACACTCCTCACTACAGCAGATACACACACACAACAGAAATCCAAATCATACTCAATACTGGCTGAAGGTGGGTGACAGTATCACAAGGCAAACAGTCACGCACATTTGTCAGCATGCAGAATAAGTGTTGATCAAATCCATGCTGTGTGAGTGTAGACAGTGTATATGGCTGTGGTGCATGTATGTACATGCTCAGTGACTGCCTACACCCTGGAACACAATGTGTACAAGGACACGACATTTCTGTGCAAGTATTATAAGCTTTGCAATGTCCTGTGCACCATCACACACAGGTATACATACCATGGCTGCGTGTGTTATCTGTGTGTCACATGGATTTCCATGTCTGATTGCAGTGTCTGTGTCTGTAGCAGATAATTGTGGACACAGGTGTAGCACATGCATGCTATGTACACACACGGGATGAGTGGTGCATGTATACGTGATGGGATACCAATCCTGGACATGGCCATTGTAACAGTATGGGGTGTAGTACCATTAGCCATCATCATCATGCATCATGTGGTAACTCAAGGCCACTAAAGTGTGCTAGACCACCGCCTAGCATGCTGCACCTGAACCGCAGTGCAGTGGCTAAGTTCACAATTACACAGCCATGTTGCACAAGGGTGTGTGAGGTGTCCAATAGGGAGCATTGCCTAACATGACTGTGTTATGTGTTGAGGAGTGTTGCACAGCCCCATGCTAGGCCCCTACCCCTCAGGTATGGTATGTGTGGTGTGTGGATGACATGTGGGATACTGAAGTGTGACCTGGCAGCGGGTGTCCAGTTACACTATGTGTAGTATGTTGAGGAGTACTGCGTATGACAAACGTGTTATGTTGTGTACATGTGTGTCAACTATGCATATCCAATGTGCAGTACATTGTTGCCATATTTGTGTCTGATGCTCTGTGCATTCCATGTGATTGAGGCAGCTACTGACATTACTGAGATGTTTCACGTCTCACAGCAAACATGAACAGCATGCATTATGCGTAGGTGTGTTATGTGTACATGGCCTACACCTCACCTATGACATGCACAGTTCAATACCAAGTTTAAAGTGTTAACACACTCACCAGCATGTAACATCTGCCCTGCTGTCACACCAGAGGGACCTGCAAGAATATGACACAGTTTGTCAGTGGCCATAACTGTGGCATTGCTACTGTGAGTGTGCTAAACTACAGTATAACAACAGGCATAGGTGTACAAATACTATTCAAATTATCAGTATTGCACACAATAGGCATCACAACTGCTAAACACAGTACACCTCTCACACATGCATAATCTAACAATACAGGTAACAGTAGTCTACAGCTAGGGCATGTTACTTGCATGCTCCATGTCACTATGCTGGGTGGCTCCAGCCTCCATGACAACACATGTGTGATGTTGTTGTTGCTGTAGGCCAGGAGCCACCACACTTAGCAGCAGTTCCTCCACTCTTGTGAGGAGGGGATGTATGGCCACCTCACCACCTGTGGCAAGCTGTTGTCTGTGGATATCAGACGCACTCCGCCGGACATGTCTAATTAAATCACTGCAGTGGTGGTGTACCTGCTCATATGTCCGGTTATGCATGCCTATGTCATTTACCCGACGAACAAGTTCTTGCCACAGTGCAGTACACTCCTGCTGGTGCTGGCTGGCCCTTAAAAACAGCAGGGTATAGTGCTGAACCAGGCTGTGGTAGATTTCCTGTTCCTCTGCAGTTGTGTAGCAGGGGTTCCTGTGATGGGCCATAAGCCTGGAAGACAAGTAAATGATATGTGTGAGCAAGTCATGTGGCACACTTAACATTATACAGTACAGATATCAGTTAACTGCCATATATAGCATCTGTTCGTCTGTCAGAGGATACACACATTCAATACCACATATCAGTGCTCAGCCCACAACTGGCTGTCAGTGCCTGTCACACTCCATATGACACACCAGTATACACCAGTACTCAGCTCACTGTTTGGGATCCAATGCACAGCCTTGCCAGGGGGGTACATATCAAGCTAATGCATGCAGAAATATGTCATCCATTGCAATGAATGTGAAGTACAGTTACAGTATAACCAGTAACCCACCGTAGTCATTGATGCCATACCCCTACCTAACATATGTGCACAGTTGTTAATATAGCTGGCATACTGCTGTAACAGAGTATACATATTGCTAGGTACACACGCAAACCCTGCATCACACATGTGATTGCGGACATGGTACATGCATCATTACACACACATCAGGCATTCATACAACACACAGATGTATGCTAACACAGATGAGCATTTGCTATGTACCTTACAGTACTGTGTGCCCCTACTTACAGACACCTATGCCTGAAGAATGTAATCTGTGCAGACTGCAGGAAACACACAAGACAGTGTTACCAGGGAATGTGAACATACACCTTACTGTGCTGTTTAGGCCTACAGCTTCAGGTGGTACAACAGTTCAAATGTCGGCTTGATTCACCAGCAGAACCACTTACTGAGCATACATGTATTGCTTCAGCCTATGATGGGACACCACAATCGTACACAAGGAACTACGTCACAACATATACCATCCTACTATGTCTGCATCCCAATAACTGACACATATTTCTCTGGCCTCACACTTAGGACACAAATGACCATGACAGAAACAACCTCACACCTAGCTATCACACCATCACAGACCTTGCACACATTCACTGTCGCACTCATTCCATCTCACATAGCAGGTATTGCACTGTGTACATGTCTGTGTGCATTGTGTCATAAGTAGGTAATACGCTATTGTCCCTGGGGCCTACAGCAGCGTAGCCATATGCTACCCTGGCCTGTGACACACATGTAATTAGATTTCACTTCCTCCTCTCAACCAGATACACAGAGGTGATTCTCAGGGCGTGTTTCCTATCCCCCAGACAATCATCAGGGGTATGTCTGACATCTGCTACTGAGGAGCCTTGTTTGTTCATGCTGGGTGGTTTACTCCAGAGTATGGCATATTTGCCAATAGGAGCCTATCCCTCCAGCATGTGCTGTTTAGTGAGGTTGCGGGGACTAGGGACCTAGGCCGTGTAGCCCAGTGGGATTGTGAGGTGTTGACATGGTGGTTGTCTGACTGCTATGGGTGTGGCATACTTCTGTATGTTTGGCAGAGGTAACCTCTGGGTGGCCGGTATACAATGCACTGTAGCTGTGGTTATGTGAGTCAGTCTGAATAGGGTATGTGTTTCAGGCCTGTATTACCCTTTGTGAGGTATGTCTGTGGCCTTTCCACTTGCTGTAGTTGTCATGTGAGGTACATACCACATGGGGCATTGTGATGAGAACAGGGGAACACTGACCTATATTTCCGTACATGACACATCGTTTGTGATTACACATACCACGTAGACAGATTACAAGACTAGTGTGGCACTGTGAATATCAAAGGGGAGGCTACTGTACATCTGTGCCCCATGTTCCCTTCTGACAACTTCAGTGTTAGTCAGGCAACCACCTATCTGGTAGTTAGTGGGTAAAGTGTTTTGGAATGGGGTATGGCACTGCAGTATCAACACTGGTGTTCAGTCCATGCCTTGGTCACCAGGCACCTGTTGCAATACGTCTGACCCTGTGTCTCCCTCTCTCACTATATATATATATATATATATATATGAATATTTATATACATATATATTTATATATCACTCTATATATAGATATCCATATATATCTGTATATATCTATATATATCTATATATATGCATATATCTATCTATCTATCTATCTATCTATATATATATATATATATATATATATATATACACATACTTGTAAACAGCCACTGCTGTACATATACATGCACATATATGCACATATACTGCCCACCTTTCATGGTGGGAATATCAATTATGGAACAGTTGTGAGACATACAATTATGTAATAATATTGCACAGTGTTGTGCAGAATGCATTTCACTGTCCTCAGGCCATATAGCCATAATAGACCTCACTGGCTGTAACTCAGTCCCACAGCATTTAACCACCACATGACATATACCTGCACTGCTTGCTGTTTTCAATGCCACACACTACAACCTACATAGATATGTGCACATAGCAACCTTCAAATACATATATATGTCCAGCCTTCACTAACAGTTGCAGTATGTCCCTTGCCCTATGCACATCTGCATATACATATAGATACGGACTGCTACCACATAAGGAGTGTTCACAGAATGTAGAGTACACTTCAGACACATCATTTGGATGCCAGCAAATACATCTGTGTTACATACCTTACCTCAGTTTTTTGTACCTGTTGATGTTGTTTTTTTTATTTGTTTAGGTTGGTGTCTTCCACCACCTCTGTTTGTTTTATTTGTTGTTTTGATTGGCTGGTGTCTCCAACCACCTCTGTTTTTTTTTTGTTTGGGTTGGTCTCCCCAACTGTTTGTCTGTCTGTCTGTCTGTCTGTCTCTCTCTCTCTCTCTCTCTCTCTCTCCAGTTGCTGCAATGATATTATTGCATGTGTGGACAGTAAGTACAGGCTGCTTTTGTAGGTATCTGCACATGTGCATGTGATGGCCTCTGCACCAATTGGTGCCCACCATTTAGTAATTGCATGCAGCCTGCTGTGTGGTAATTGCAGTTCTCACTGTGATTTCAGGACACTGCTATAAAATGATAGGTTAGGTAGGTGTAGGCCTTTCAGTTTTGCAAGGTGGGGACCATGCTTGTTTGCTGTGGACACTGTTGTGTCAGTCAGAAGGTTGGTATATGTCTCATATCTGAAGCTGGGTTGTAGCCAGTGAAATGCATGTTGTACTGAAACCTGACTATTGCTTCTTCAAGTGCACTCTTCTCAGTGAGTAAGTTTACTCACACCTTCGAATGCTAACACTGGATACATGGGAGTATGCACTTTCTTTTGGAATTAGGGAATTAACTGGCATACAACAGTAGTTATTGCAATGTATTCCTATGGCTTTCCTATTTTCCCTTTACATTCAGTCCTTGTAATGCATGTTCTATTTCTTTATTGCAATGTATTCCTATGGATTTCCTATTTTCCCTTTACATTCAGTCCTTGTAATCCATGTCATATTTCTTTATTGCAATGTATTCCTATGGCTTTCCTATTTTCCCTTTACATGCACTCCTTATAATGCATGTCATATTTCTTTATTGCAATGTATTCCTATGGCTTTCCTATTTTCCCTTTACATGCACTCCTTGTAATGCATGTTATATTTCTTTCAGCACCAAGTTATTGTGTATCTGCTGTGGCTTAGTGGTACATCATGCAGAATGGTGAGTCCAAGGTCCCGGGTTCGAGACTGACAAGGGTATTTTTATTTTGCTGCTGAGCAATACAAGGGCCTTGTCATACAGAGTGACTAAGGCACTTTTAAGCAGTTGTAAGCGGGTTGGTGTGGGTTTCCGTGATGCTTAGCAATGCTTAGCTAAGCGCACACAAGCTCACACTCGCGCACCCCCGCTAACTACTGCTTAAAAGTGCTTACTCCCACTAACCCCCGCTCTAATTTCTTTTAAAGAAAAGAAAATGGGGAGATAGGAAAGTGGTGAATAAAGGGGGCACAGAGAGGGACAGACAGTAGGAAAACAAGCTCGGGATGTGCAGGAAGAGTGTAGGGAAGGCCCGTAGCTGCCCATTTCTTTAACAGCAACAGCTGTGCATATGTTGAAAATTTGGAGTGAGTTTTGAGACCTTCCACCCCTGAGATAGGGGTGAGGACAACATAGTTTGTTGCACTGCCAATTAGAATTATCGGTGTACATGTCCTATGGACATGTGTGCAAAATGGGAAGCTATGTATGGGGCGTAATTTTTTTTTCAGGTACAGATTGCCCTTTTTTTTGTTTTTTTTCAGGTGAGAGTGGTAAGTGAGGTAGGGGAAATAGGTATATTTGGGGAGGTAGGTTGGGGAGGTAAACAGACAAGACAAACAAGATGCATACAGGGGCAGAATTTGAAGCATGGGGTGGGTGAACACAACTGACGGGGAAGGTTGTTTGTAAATGGCAAGCCCATGAGCCCACAGATGGTAACAGTGGAACTGAGATCCCCACCCATTGGCAGTCACCACTGCACCTTCACAGCCCCGGGGGTGGCTGTGCTGGGGGCTGAGTAGGATGGGCAGGCTCAACCATGAGACACACCACTCTCGTCTCAAGCTGGCATAGGGGATCAGCAACTGAATGCTGGATCTCTCTACGTACTACAGTCCGGACTCTTCGAAGGGTGACGGGTGGCCCTTCTCCACCCACGCTTGCACAGGAGGGACGAGCCCCATCCCCTGCAGCACTTCCACCTGAAGGTGGCACAGGACCAATGGAGGAGGGGAGTCTGGGCTGGGCACCAGAGCCACTGGTGCCAGGTGCACTCGCCAACTGAGGAGGGACAGGTGTGTCCGCTGGGACCGGCCTTCCAATACGTTCGGTGATTCGGTGTGTTTCATTACAACATAAACAACATCATTCCAGATTAGTTGTAATAGCATGCAGTAATATTCCCATTAACCCAACACACCACAGTTCCAAAAGTTGAACAGCAAACATAACACATGCATATATTGAACAATAGTGGTTATTCCAACCGCATGCAGGGATGATTGGTAGCAACAGGCCACCATGAATGTGGTGTTTGAACAGGGCACATGCATCAACATGAGTGCAAATATTTATGGAACAATAGGACATATACCCCGACAAATATTTAAGATTGCACATACCCATTGAGGTGCGGAATTGCATGGTTTATGCACAAACAGTAGGGTGTAGAAAATAACCTCCATTAACATCTTATAAACACTTTTACTCTACACTACATTCCTAGTGACTGCAGGTGTATATTCCCTACATGTATTATTATACTTGCCACCATGCATTAGTTTGTGTAATGGGTTTGGCTAGTTCAATCTATACTTGACATATATCTCACATACTAACTGTCCAGGATGCAGATGTTACTGCTACATATTTCATGGTTGCATTTATATTTCTTTATCTACATATCTGGATGTTTTCACATGACATTTTCACTTCTAATTGTACAGAACCCTGCATTTATTGAAGCACACTTACATTTCTGGGGAACATATTCACATGCTACTCGTGTGCCAGATGTACTTATGCATGCCAGCCAGTAACTGACTGTTGAGGACTGTATATTTACTTCACAGCTACTAGCACTTCCATCACTCACTTTAGATGGGACTGCAGAACTCTGGGTTGCCAGCACTTTCTAACACATTACTATTTGTATAATGCAAGGGTACAACAACCTTTCATACTAAGTGAAACAGACACTCTGGGATTTAGACCTTTATTAATGACATTACACACTTTTCCACAGGCTCACTCCTTTATTAGTTTTAACTGTATATATGGCAGACATGTTCACGACATATTATACCTTTATTAATAGGTTAGCACACTCTTTTTTCAGGCTCACTCACATATTATTTTATATGACAGTGCCTGCAGAGATATTATTCCAGACATTTGTTACCTTTCTAAATGGGTTACTACACTCTTTTTCTGCCTCTCTAATGTTTTTATCTGACAGTACATGCAGAGAACTTATTCAGTCCATTTTATGGCTGTATTATTGGACTACAACACTTTCTTTCATGCTCTCTCCCATATTTTATATAACAATACATGCAGAATAATCACTAACCTGCCTGGCAGCACAGCCTTAGCAGCCTATCTTCATAGGCTTGCTGATTCGTAACACGGTCACTTGCAGCTGTAAAGTAAATGAAGGGATATTGAGACATTCCTATCCATTATACATACTGCATTTTAAATCCTTACATACTGCATTCCATGGCGACATACTCAGTTGTGGGGCATCCCACATCCCACGGGCCTCCTGTATCCACTGGTTCAGGTGGTCCTCCTTTCATCTCTTCAGGTCCACATGGTGGTGACGGACCTGCTCACCAGTCTGGGGAATGCCTGTGGCACTGGTGAGGTCACGAGCTAACCGGTTCCAAGCCTCTGCCTTGTACTCCGTCCCTTGGAACTGGCCCTGCAGGAGTCTTGCCTTGTGATGGTGGACTAGCAGCCAAACCATGTATTTGGACTCCTCGGTGCCCCATCTCTGTGCTCGGAAGCGCACTCCCTCTCCAACACCAGACATTCTGACCACAGATGTGAGCTACAATCAGTTATGGCGTGTATTCCCACCTGTGAGGCTTAAATATGCCGCATTTCCCGCACTTTTTTGTGATTGGCCATTTTGTAAAATTCTCGGCTGACTGCAGACCTGCTTAGTAATGGTTAAACTACCATTCCTAAGTTTATGTATGTTAATAGTGGCTGCTTCCCCTATGTTGTCATGGCTTAGTGGTTCTGTACTTTGATTATGATGCAAACGGTCCTGGGTTCAAACATTGTCATTCTTTTATTTTAATACTGTTTAGACAGGCTAGGAGGTGTGGCTGTGTTTAAGCAACTTAGCTCTACGTTGCTCCCCTGTGCCCTACAGTGCCCTGGTTGGCACGGCGCGCACGTCCGCGCAAACACATTGCGCTGGGTAAAGCGTTTTTAAATATTGGGCTGGGTAAAGTGCTATTATACTATGGGCAACTCTGTTTAGCTGGGTGAAGTGCTATTAAACTATGGGCAACTCTGTTTAGCTGGATAAAGCGCTATTAAACTATGGGCACCTCTATTTAGATGGGTATAGCGCTATTAAACTATGCGCACCTGTGTTTAGTTGTGTAAAATGTTGCTTAATGGCAGGCTATTATATATCTGGGTCTTTTAAAAATATATATTTTGTTCGCTGATACATTGGCCATGTCACTGCTTTTAATAAAATTTTAATCATATTTGTCTGGTATTATTTCAAATACTGATTTAAAACATAAATAAGAAGGAGAGTGGTGGGACTTAACCATGAATGCCTTCTCTTTGGGCATATGCTCTACCATTACGCTATTGCTATTTGGATTAGTTTGCATAAGTAGTTCTTATATGCTCTTCAATATCACAATTACTAACTGTGGTTAAGCAATAGGCACACCCGTGCAAACAAGCGCAAATACGGGCAGCTATATTGTGGATTTAAAAAAATATATATTTTTTTCTGTTTTATAACTCTGATGGGGTTTTACAGTGTCAGGGAATGTGGTGTTGGGTGGAAGTACATTTGAGCGAACTCGCTCTTGTCTGTTGACATTATGCTTTTTAAAACCTTGCAGGGGCGTGGACTTTTAGACTGCTCGGCAGTCGGACACGCCCCCTGCTTGCCTACTCAGTCCGTGTAAGAGTTACGGATGAGTCAGCGTGCCCTCATGAATATTCATGGCACGCTGACATCATACCGTTCAACTGCAGCCTCTGAGTAAGACATATTAAGTCTTACACGGAGGTTTCGTGAATCCGGCCCAATGTTTATTTACACAATGAAACAGCTTCTGATTCTGTCAACAGAATTACTTTTCATGTCTATGGTTTATTTGGAGAGTTTCCTACTCAGTCCGTGTAAGAGTTACGGATGAGTCAGCGTGCCCTCATGAATATTCATGGCACGCTGACATCATACTGTTCAACTGCAGCCTCTGAGTAAGACATATTAAGTCTTACATGGAGGTTTCGTGAATCCGGCCCAATGCTTATTTACACAATGAAACAGCTTCTGATTCTGTCAACAGAATTACTTTTCATGTCTATGGTTTATTTGGAGAGTCATATGTTTAATAAAACTTGATGTTTGTGATTTATTAGTTTTTATTTATATATAATTTTGCTGACTGTGGTTAGTTTTTGTTAGTTTTTATTTATATATAATTTTGCTGACTGTGGTAGGGTCCTGATCTCAATGGACCAATTTCAGTAAACAGATAAATTTAGTACAAGTAGAATGTATGACAAAGTAATTTGTAACAAACACAACTGATACTTTTCTGTAGTTGACATTGAGTTCAGACTACTATTACATACATAGTTACATATATGCAATATAAGAGAAAGGGGAAAATTGCAAAAATAAGACAAAATAAATACAAATGGGAGGAAATGAAGGAGAGAAGAGGGAAAAGGGTGGTGAAAAGAGATTTAGTAAAAGTCTACAGGCCATTGTGGTCTTAGTTGCTGAGATTATAGAATAATATTTATGATAGAAGTTGGTAACTAATGGTCTAAAGGAATCTGAGAGCAGGTGTTTAGATAAGTCAGAATCCAAAAGGAGGTCTGCTCCCTAACTGGCTGGAAGCAGTTTGGCTTTTGCTAGGGTTGAACAGTGGTGTTCTTGTCTGGGGAGAGTGTGACAAATCTACAAAATGTATTGGAAAAAGTAATATCGAAAATGAACATCTGGTTGCGGCTGAATGAGTGAGGAGTTGACTTCATTTTATATACATACTGCTATTGTTTTCTATTTTTGTCATGGATTAATTTTAAATGATAAGTTGCAAATCTGTATATGTAAATAAGATTTTGTTTTTCTAAACAAACTACCCGTGTGCTTTTCAATTGGTGCAAATGGAGATTTTACATTCACCTAGGTTACCAACAAATCAGGCAGACGGGACCTGAGTTTAACACCTCTTCAGAAGGATGGCACACTCATGAATGTAGCACCCATCATTTACTCTACTGCAGTTTCAGTACTGAAAATTAATCTAAGTACATGGTGAGGGAATAGAGCCCAGAGTCTTCTGATCTTCCAGCATCAAAAGGCAATGTGAACCATATTTTATGTGAGGAAATATATATCCAAGAAATAATATTAAGATGTGTAGAATGGACAGGAAGATTGTGTATCAAGACAGGATGCATATGGAATCAAGTTATGGCAAATTTCACAAAAAAAAAATTTTCATATCCTTACAATACCCAATTACCTCCTTCAATAAAGCATGGATAAGTAAAATAGGGGAACTTGAGATTTCTGTTGTAAATGTATAGAAAGGGGAAAAATAGAAAATTAAATCTCTTAAGTATCAGGTAAAGCTAGGGATGACTTTTGGCATCATTTTTGTAGAGCAGGTAAATACACCCCATATAAGGCCCCATAGATAGTTCTAGAATTAAACAGAACAGAAATAATTTGAAAAATTCATGACACATTTTTATGATGATAACAGGAGTGCTATACTACTTGCTATAATAATACAGCTGACAATATAAGAGGAAGCAGCATACAACAGGATACACTCATATACTTGTACTGTGCATAGAAACCAATTCCATGGAAGCTAACTAATCTGTTTCACTCAGACAGTATGGCTTTGAGGATATGTCTATATGGTGACTTCATTAAGACACATCCAATAACCAGCTGAGGAGAAAACAAATACTCTAGAAATTAATGGTAACCGAGATGGTGCCAGCCTTTTAGCACTTACTACTGACTTGATTTTTAATTGTGGCATGGGTGTGGGAAGGTGGTTGGCCGAATGAGAGAATAATTACCAATTGCTTAGTTGCTGGTTGGGTCTATATTAGAACATCGAAGTTTCAAAACTTTGAATATTCTAATATCGACCCCTATTCAGCAAAAGCTGAAAACACTGAACATACAGAACAACAAATTTTTTTCCTAGTGAAAAAATTTGCTGTTCCAAAACACATACACACAACACAAGCACACCAAACAAACAGCAATCCACACATATACACCTAAAATCTTACACCTAACCCTACACTAAACTATACACACATCACTAACTATCCACTTACCTAAACCCAAACCCTAATGTCTGTCACTATTGCACACTCACCTCACCCGTGCCCTAACCCTAACTCGCCTACCCCACCCTAACCCTCACATCCACAGAATCGCACACTTACCTGACCCATGCCCTAACCCTAACTCACCTAACCCGCCCTAACCCTCACGTTCACACAATCGCACAGATACCTAACTCGCGCCCTAACCCTAACTCACCTAACCCGCCCTAATCCTCACGTTCACACAATCGCACAGATACCTAACCCGTGCCCTAACCCTAACTCACCTAACCCGCCCTAATCCTCACGTCCACATAATCGCCACACATGCCTAACCTGCACCCTAACCCAAACTAACCTAACCCACACTCATTCGCACACTTACCTGTACCCGACCCGTAACTTTCCACCACAGCACTGAAAATACCAAAGCAACAGAAACTGACAACCAAATTCTTTCCCTAGGAAAAAATTTGTTTTTCTGTTGCTTCGATATTTTCAGCTTTTGCTGAATAGGGGTCGATAATAGAACATTTGAAGTTTTCAAACTTTGATATTCTAATACAGACCCTTGCTGGTCTTTCCTAATTGAGAGAAACTGTTTTCTTAGTTCTTAACTGTAGGGTTCAGCTACAAGAGCAGCTCAGTGATATACTATGCTAGATGAAGGTGGTGGGGAGACTTCTGCCTGGTTTTGATTGTTTCAGCCACTGCAAATGTGTGTGAACAGGACAGACTAAAATGAAATATCCTACACTGTGAAGTCACATTCTGTCATATTCCTGATCTTAATTCCTCCAGCAAGTATTGCTCAAAGCATCTCAGAAGTTAAGAAATCACGTTGCTTAGAGTCTTTATATCTCCATCTACCTGCCTTTATCATACACACTGACTGACTCACTAACATTAAACATATTCAGACTGACAAAATCTCTTAAATGAGACATAAACCTCAGCAACACAGATGCTGACTGCTTCATATGCATCTCCTTCAGTCTAGGTACCATAACTGTGACAGATGCTGACTGTTTCCTATATATCTTCTCCACGCTAGGTACTACAGGCAACAGAAACACTGTCAGTTCCATATATGTCTCTCTCTCTCTCTCTATATATATATATATATATATATATATATATATATATATATATATATATACACACACACACACACACACACACATATATATATATATATATATATATATATATATATATATATATATAGATTATCTCAGCCATGCAGGGTACTTCAAGCAGCAGAGAGGCTGACTGCTCCATATGTACCTCCTTCACTCTAGGTACCCTAAATGTGGCAGAGGCTGAGTGTTACCTACATGTCCTCGCCACACTAGGTACTACAGGCAGCACAAAGGCTGTCAGTTCAGTACATGTCTTCATCCCTGTAGATACTACAAGCAAGACACAGACTGACTGGTCCATATGTCTTCTCCACACTGGATAACAGTTGGGACAGAGCCAACTACCTCCATATATGCCTTCTTCATGCTGGGTACCATAGGCAGGATAGAGGCTGACTACTCTGTATCTGCCTCCTTCACTCTGGGTACCACAGATAACACAAAGGCTAACTGCTCTGTATGCCTTTTCCTTTCTGGGTACTACAGGCAGCCCAGAGAGTGACAGGGAAGTGTGTGATTCATAAACAGAAGGAAGCACACATTACTCAGATCTTGGTGCATAGTATGCTGGAATTTATAGTGCACTCAGCATCACTTGTGATGCATGGCTTGCAGGTTCACAGGGTGCTCAAGAAAGGGTGTTGGAAAGTGACAGTAGCAGGTCTATTGTTCTTCCTTATTTTATTACATGCTTCCACTACTCCAAAATAGTGGAAAAACAAAGTGTGCTGTGTGCAGTACACCAAGAGCAATATGCACAGTAATGGTTCAATGGCAGGCCATACGGACATAAGGCATACCTACAAATGGTATGTGCTGTCCATTCTACATTCAAACATGTACAACAAACATGGCGAAAACATTGCTCCTTATTTATCCTGGGTCTATATAGAGACAAGAGATGCATTATTTATGGATAATAATACACACTCATGCGCCCCTCACTTCTGTACATACATACCTGACATATGTGTAACTTTTTGTATAGCCAAATCACTTGCCCAACTGTTAGTAGAACCCTAGCTAGTTCTTTCCTCTTTTGCGTTTTTTATTCACTATATAGATTTAGACATAGTTTGTTTCGAATAAGAGTGCTGTTTTATTAGTCGGAGAGATATTTCTATTATACCTTGCTATTCATTGCCTTTAGCTTTAATGTTTACTTTTTCTGTATTGTGCTGTAGCTTGCCAACCACCATTCTGCAAAAAGGCACTTCACATGTAGTGCTGACTTTTGCTATTACAACTGCATGTGTTGTTACGTGGTATTGGGAAGGCCTGTGCTGTATGATTAGATTGTTTTTGAAAAAACACACACCATAATATTTATATCTCTGGGCTCATTTACATACACATTGCAGACCATATGCTTTCCATAGCTACCTGTTTTGCACATTTTTGAATCACGGGCTGCCTTTCTACAACAATTACATTGCAAAAGTTTGCAATGTAGTGTATAACACTTTTAAGACTCTCACCCTACATTCCTGATTTACAATTATTGTTCATCAGTTATAAATAACCTTAATAATTTTTTAGGTATTATTTAGGTTTTATTTCTTTGATTTCTTGACGTGACTTAGGTATGCATGACAGAGATAGAGAGATGGAGAGAGTGTGAATGAGATGTTTGTGTATATATGATGGTGTACAAATGCTATGTTACAGTAGTAATGCTCGATGCTGTAGCTAAGGCAGGTGCAAGTTGAGAGGGCACGAATGGCACTGTAAATGAAATGCCAATTAATTCTTGCAAAAAGTATGGGCAATGATTTAAGCAGCAGTGATGGCACATTGTTGCTTTTTAAATGCAAGTCACTGCTTTATTTATTTTGCTTTTGTTGCCAGGTTTGTCTAACTGTGTTTAACCAAAAGAAATGAAGTTTCTGACTGAAGAAACAAAAGCACTTATCCTGTTTTTTCTTATCAATTTTTATTAAATTTGTTTGCATTTTGAGCTCCTGTCGTGGTTGAATTTCCTGGTGCTCTACATGGTGTGTTTCTTTTGTAAACAAAAGAAACTCTTTTTAGCAGAGGCCCGTGGTAAAAAGATCCAACATGTTAAAACATTTTTAAACAGATATTCAGTAATATACATGAACTGACGTTAAATCATTAACAATTACACTCACATTTGCTAATTAGATTACAATTCATATGTTACTGTATAAAATATACTTGTGCATTAATAAATGTTGAACACTGAGCACCTGAAGTAGTATATTCGTGGATTTGTCAGACAGATAATTAGTGCTTAAAAATTCAAAGAAATGGAGGTGAGGGAATGAACAAGGTGGTAGATCAGAAAATGTTAATACTGTAGTTACGAGGTAGGGTGAAAAGCAGATTTAGAGAAAATTATATGTAAGGCTATCAAAAGGTTTATATTAAAAGTACAGAGGTTGGGTGTCAGCAGTGACATAAAAGAAAGTATATAGCTGGACGATGTTAGTAAAACCTTATAACTACTGGGGAAGACAGGTTGTGGAGTACAGAATTCTGGATGAAAAGAATGATTTGATAATATGTCAAGCTGAAGATGAATGGCATTTATTCTGGAGATGTAAAGGAGCAGATCCATTGATTTGATAGGTAAAGTTTTAGTAGTGTTTAAAATACATTTTAATTCTTAATGGATTTTAGTGGTAGTGGGATGTGGTTCCATAGTTTAGCTATACTATCTGAATACAGAGAGTCACCAGCAGTATAAGATGATTTGGTTATAGTGATTAGTGATTTTTCAATAGAGCACAAAATTCTACTGGGGGTGTAGTGCTCTATTAAGTTGTTAAGGGTTGGGTAATTTTCTGTATAACAGATAAGTCTGTGTATTGTATTTAACTGAGAAAGAGATGGATGATGTGGTAGTTAGAACAGGCTTAATTCTCTGACAGCTAGGCAGTGGTGTGTTCTATTTCTACAGTTTACTGCATATTTGTCTATTTTAATGTAGCACTGGTCAAGTTTAGACAGTTAAGAGACATGAAGTTGATTGAAGAATGGGCCAGTATACAGGAGAGGTAAGTAATTAAGAATACAGAGGTTATACATCTTCTGGCTATGTCAGTGTTAGGTTTTTACTCTGTTTAATTTCTCCAATTCTTTTGGGTATCTAATAACATGACAAGAATAGACCTCATTCCTAAGTCAAAGTACGATTAAAGTTCATGAAATTAGTAATGTTTCAATCTTTAATGTTAACCAAAAGCACTCTTTACAACATCTGCAATGTGCCCAGAATTGACGCCTTCTGCAATCATATGGAGTTACATGTATCAGTAATGGGTCTACTTTGTCTCATTAAACCTCATTTCACTGAATTTCATTTCATCCTGACCACTTCGCTGAAAACACAAATACTGAAAACTCATTTCACTGAATCTCATTTCACTGAACTGCAGTTAGTATATATGGAATTGTGTAGAGTACTGTAAGGCAAGTAAAAGGTATATGCCCTTTTCCCCACAGTAGTGTGATCCTGGCATTATTATATATAGTTAGGAGTGGTGTGTGTGGCATAGCCCCCCACACTGGGGGGTATGGGGGGCGTAGCTCCCTACCTTGTTTGTTTTATATTGTATTTTACCAAAAACTTCAAAACAATACATTTTAAACAATAGATATGCATAGTTGCAACATCAATGGCTAACTCTCTCCAGAAGACAATATGTATTCAAACTAAGTGGGGGGCTATACCCCCACCCCCCAACTATATATTCTAACTCCAGGATCACACTACAGTGGAGAAAAGGCATATACCTTTTTTTTGTCTTACAGTACTCTACACAGTGCCTTATATACTAACTGTCTGGGCATCCTTCTTCCATAGTGCCCTCATTTCTGCCTGCAAACCCTGGTATTTTATGACTTTGTCTCTCTCTATACGGAAGACATTATAATCTTTGGGTGTAACAATTTCAAGGATCAATGCTACTTTTTTCTTTTTATGGACTACTATATCTATTTTCTCACCTCTGTTTTTGAACTGTTGCTATTGGGTGATCCCATGTATACCTCTCAACCTCTTAGAGCTGAAAATCTAGACAAAGCCATAAATAAAAGTGAAACAAAGGCCCCAAAATAGGGACAATTTTTATATATTGTTCCTACAAACTTAGAAAGTCAATAGAATAACAGGTTTTGCATTAACATGAATTCTCTGAAGGATATAAAGTCTGAAACTCAAATGCCTGACATTCTTTTGTAAATTAATAATTTGCCACTAATTTGCCCGAAAACTACAATTTTATTAAAAAAAAAAAAAAAAAAAAACAGACCAAAAATATGAGGCAAAAATCTGGACATTCTGTGAAAATCTGTACAGTTGAGAGGTATTCCCATGGGAGATAAACTTCATCATTTTCTATAATGCTTTGTGGCTCATGTTTCCAATGCTTCTCAGCTACTTCAGTATCAGAATTATAATGTTTGCACACTCCCCAATGCAACAGTCTTGTCACATTATTTTTTTTTCAGTTTATAGGCCTTCTGCCAATAGTGTATTACTGCTAGCAAAAAAGATGTGCAAATGTTTTATGAAAGCTGTATTTGTTAGTTTCAATGACATGTTCAATGGACTTTATAAACCGATGTGTATGTAGTCCACTATCCAGGACCACCAATATTAACCTTTCTTCTTTTGGTTAAAGTGACCTCCCCTTAGCCATACCTGCATTTGATCATGATCAACATGAGGTTGTTCCAAGAGTTTTCTGTACTTGCAACTATATTTATATATTTACACATTTATTGCCTTCTCATCTGATCCTTCACCTTATATTTATTCTTTTGGTTTTTGGCACATTCAGTTGCTGCCTACTGTTATCTACTCCTGGTTTGATTTCCATTCCCACTTGACAACAATATACTTCTGTTAAACTAAGCATCTTAGACTTGTTATCCTCATGTTTTTAAACTTTCACCATGTTTAGATCTTATGAAGTCAGCAGATATGCATGCAATCCTGCAATTGTAGAGATCTATATGTAATCAATTTAGAGGAGGCCTATACCTTCTTCAGAATGGGGAATATATAAGCTTGGTATACACTGACTGTTATAACTCATTTGATAATCAAGAAGCATTTTTTCTTGTTTTTCTGTCCAACTGATCCAGTACTTATGGAGGCCAGTCAATCATGCCAAAACTGTAAATCAGAACAGAAAGAGCAAATTGGTTTATAGCCTGGACTTTGTTCCACGATGTCAGGGCTGTTTTCAGTATTAATTTTAGTAAAATATCCCTTACTAAGTTTTATTCACATTTATTCATGTTTTATTGCTGATACTTCATCTGGTCCCACATATTTATACAGTCCCTCCAGATCAAGTTCTTTTATATCACATTCATGTCCCAGACTATTTTCTTGGTGCTGCAGCTTTCCTGCTTTAAAGGTTGATGTTGACCACTTATCAAGACCAAATGACATTCTTATATCATCTTAGAAAGGCTTAACCGCTTGCAGTTGTGCTTTCAGTTCCTCATCTGATGAACTATACAATTTTTAAATCATCCACAAAAAGAAGATGAGATGTCTTTACACTTTGTTGTTTTTTGAGAGCAAATTGTAGTCCTGACCTAATCTGTTAAGTAAATAACTTAATGGATTAAGGGCAAGACAAAAGAGCAACAGTTACAGAGAGTCACCCTGGAATATCCCCCTTTAAATGTTTATGCCCAGGATAATAATCTGCCCTTTGTCATATCTTAGCTGCAAAGTGGTTTGACACTGTTTCATGGTCACTATAATATAATCAATCAGTGTGGGGTGTATCTTATACATTTGTAAGTAATCCTTTACCCATGAAAGTGGGATGCTGTTAAATACTTTTTTGTAGTCTGTCCATGCCTTACTTAGATTCTTCCCCTTTTTACAATTTTCCATTATGACTTTAACAACAAATGATCTTTTGTTCCATATGACTTTCTTTTGTTAACCTTTTGTTCTTTTGCCATGATTGAGTTTTCTTCTAAATGACTATAAACTCTGTCGGGATTAATGCAAGTGTATAGTTTATACATCGCCAGAAGGCAAGTTATTGGTCTATAGTTTTTTAGGATATTGTGCACGTTCATCAAATTATGTCCTCACATTTCAAACAAATGTTCATATCTCTGGAACCATAGCAGTTATGAAAGAAGTGTAAATGGCAAATCCTTCTGCACAAACCTTTTTTTTATAATGGTAGTATTATTTAGGTTCTAGGTCTTAAACTGAATTTTATAAGTCACAGTAAATACAGTTATTATTACATTTGTAATATTTTGTAAACAAATTATAATAGCTCAGCAACCACTCAAGTTACACACATACTGTCAGCAGCATTTTATTCACCTAGCTGTGAGCTTTCATATGAGGTGAAGTTCTGTCTGTGTTACTTGGTTGTTGAGCTATTTAGAAAAATGTGAAAATTCTATCTATATAATCTAATATAATAAGAACAACAGTTAATATCTAGTTATCTGCACTAGACAGAGGACAAACACTAATGCAGTTGAATTTCCGATTGTGTAAGCTTTAAAGTGAAATCTTTTAAAACCTTGTACATAGCATGGCTTTGGAATTACTGATGCAAATATGAACAAGCAATATTTGATGCCTAGAGGTGCCAGTAGGAATTAACAGCAGATGCATCTGGAGGTGTCACTCTGATGTAATGAGTTTAGCTGGAGTACTGTTTTCCTGTTGTTAACCAGGCTGGCATCTGTTCAGGGTGCACAGATAAACAGTGCTTACTTATGGCTAAATCTTCATTTAATGATGTTAATACTTTTAGCAAGATGCATAGTGTTCGAATTTCAACTGGTTATCTATGATGACACCCAATAAATTTGTGAGATTTTACTTCATCTATTACAGTTTTATTGGCAAATACAACAGTGAATAGTGTTGTTTTGGTAGAGATGTGTTGTGGGGTGAAATTTAGTCATTTTCAATCAATAAGAGGGATTGTTAAATAAGAACTTGAAGTTTAGGCAGAGAGATTCGGCAGAGCAGATTACAGTCAAGTGATCAGCAAACTAAACTAGGATAGCATTTTTGTAGCAGTCAACAGATTATTGATGAATATGTTGAAAATGATGAGGCCTAGTATGGATCCTTGGGGGACAACAATACATACTATCAAAAAGGAAGAGACATCAGTTTTCCATTTTACTGACAGTGATGGGAGTAATGTATTACAATAAGTAATATATTACTGTAATATATTATAATTTCTAGTAATTAGTAATATAACTAGTTACTTTTTCAAAATAGTAACTAGTAATAGTAATATATTACTTTATTTAGTAACTAGTAACTTAAATGTGAGTTACTTTTGAGGTACTTTTGCTTAAACCAGTAGTTCTCAACGTGGGTGATATAACCTCCAAAAGAGGGATGTAAAACTTCTGGGGTCCCTCTATAGTATGGATAGTAAGTTAGGAGGTAATAGACACTTTGAAGTGGCAATTTGAATAAAAATTCATAGAATTCATAATAGATCATTAGAATTAGTCTGGAGCAACATTTACATAATTTTTTTTTTAGCACTGCAAGAAGGTGAAAGCTAATGATGACCAGACTCCGGCCCTGCCCTGGTACTGTGGGACTCTCACCCACTAAACCATCCCCTAACACTGGAACACTTCTAGCCTGCTAGAGACCATATCCTTACCTTGCAGTATAATAAATGGCATTGGTTCTTCATACCACCATCAGTTGAAATCAAACTCATCACTCATCAGTTTAGCACTCGATGCCCCACCCCACCGCACCAAGCAGGACTCTTCAAGTGGATCTATGATCAACCAACTTTTGTCTTGAAAATATTTTATGTTCTACTGAAAATTATTTTCGGGTTTTGATTTTTATTTGCTGAAAATAGACAAAATGTGATAGGTTTTTATAGGTCTTGTGCTGCTAGCGGGTTTGGTTTAATTATCTGTGACTCTCTAGCTACAAAGACTAGTCTTCTTCTTCTCCTTTCAGCTGTGCTCATTAGGGATCACCATGGTGGATCATCAGTCTGCAGAACAAGTGGCAGTGGAGTTTTACATTGTTGAGTTGCCAGCCCAGTGCTCAACCTTCTTCAGAAGGCACACACATGCACACACTCACATCTAAAGTCAATTTAGAATGTCTAATCCATCTGCATCATGTTTTAGGAATGTGAGAGGAAACCGGAACATCATGAGGAAACCCACTCGAACACAGGGAGTGTAGATCATAGTGTGTGTGTTGTACTTTTAAAGCCACTGTGGTTCATGGGCACATGCATAAAAAGTACTGAGCACGTGCAAGCAGAGTGCCATTTTGTGTAACCAGATGGAGTGAAAGCATGTATGTGTATAGCAGTCAGTCAGTTAGCTAGTTCGTTTAAGTTTTATGTTCCAGTTATCCATCCTGATGTGTTTGTGTGTAATAAATATCTTAAATGAACACCCAAGCCTTGTCACCTTATTTGAATACACAAGAAGAGTGACATGTTTTCAGAATGGGATCTAAAGTCAAAACTTCTTAAAACCATGAGGCGCACAGTCAGAAATGGAGGAATATACAAGAGTGGCTCAAACGACTCACAAACAACTTGTAAACAGGTCAGAAAATATTTCCAGGTTCTTAAACTCATTTAAATGATTTTTCCCTCAATGAATATAAAGCATAGCATTCCAAACCAACTACTGAATAAACAAAATGTTCAAAATTGCGACATATTGAAAAAAGTACTTGAAATAAATACGAAAACGTTTGAAACAATATCCGAATCATAAAATGTTCAAAAAAGAGAAAACAACTGTATTTTCTCACAATGTACTACTTTTTCATATTAATTAAAGCTATTCAAAGAATCTAAAGTGTGCAAAGTGTAGGCAGTGTGTGCAGTATTACAGTACAGTCTTTTCAAAGAGTACAGTTATTTCAAAGAGTCTGTTGTACAGCTGAATATAATTACAAGTACCTGGTGTGTGTTTGACACTTATTTGGCATGACAGAAGGATTTCACAGACCTGATCCGCTTGTGTTTGATAATAATATTGCTGAAAACTGGAGAGTGTTTGAGCAAGAATATGATATTTTCATACAGGCTGCTTTTTCTGATAAAGATGCACATACAAAAGTATTAATTCTGCTCAATTTAGCTGGGTCAGAAGCCATTGAGAGAGAACATCTATTTGTGTATGCATCTGCTGTTTATGCAGAGAAGGGGGAAGACTGACATATTGTGGTACAAGCTGAAATACGGGAAGACTCTGAGTGCTTAAAATGTAAATTTAGAGAAATGTGCAACCCTCAAATGAATATTACAGTGGAAAGGCACTATTTTACACAAGAGATCAAAAGCTTGGTGAAACTTTTGCAGCATATATAACTGACTTGAGAAACAAGTCAAAAATGTGCAGATTTGGTGATCTGAGAGATAAGTTGATAAAAGACAAGCTTGTGTGTGGTGTTAATAATACAGTGAGAAAGATTTTGCTTTGAGACAGTGATTTAACTTTAAGCAAAACCACAGAGATTTGGCAGATATATGAGCTGTACACAAATATGCTTACGTATGATAAGAACATGCTTGCAGCTTCTTCCAGCATGAATGTTGATAGTATGCAGCACATTACGGATGACATTTGGACCTATCAGAATCATAGTTTCTTTGGTGTCATCGCCCATTGGATTGACTGTGACACACTTCAAAGAAAGTCAGCTGCTATGTCATGCTGCAGATTACAGGGGAGCCATACATACGATCTCATAGCATCAACTCTTGAGAGCATTCCCATCAAGTACAAGATAGCTCCAAAGGTGTGTGCAACAATTACTGACAATGGCAGCAATTTTGTAAAAGCTTTCACTGTCTTCTCGGAATGTGAGAGATCTGAGATTACAAGCATTCTGTCCCAAGATGAGGATGATGATGGTGAAGTGATTTACAACAGCATGACAGCTATGCTGAGTCAGTCATGGCAAAGCGAGAACACCTATTCACTGCCTTCCCATCTGAGATGTGCAACACACACATTGAATCTAGTTGCCATGCAAGATGCTGAATCTGCTTGTAATGATGCACAGTATAAAAAGATCATGCAAAGCACCATGGCCAAATGCTATGCTGCTTGGAACAAGGCTAGTTGCAGCACCGAAGCTGCTGAGTTGGCTTGAAATAAGTGTGATCTGGCATTGGTTATTCCCAATGAAACATGATGGAATCCCACTTTCTATGTGATGGAGAAAATTCATCTCATTGCAGCTCAGGGTGAAGGCTTGTTGAATGAGATATGTGAACAGATTGGAATTGCCATCTTCAGGCCTGCAGAAATTATCTTTGTTGCTAAGTTTGTGAAAGCAATGCAGACCCTGGCAATGGCTCTGAACATCCAGCAGTCAGAGCTGAAAAGCTTCATGGGAATCCTGATCCCCACCATTATGTGCCTGAAAAACAAGTTGTCCGAAGTCAGGCAGTCTGTGAAGCTTGTTGTGCCACTAGTTGATGCGCTTCTTAAAGGCACTGAGCCTTGGTTCGATCACCTTCTGGAGCATGGAGAGCTCATTCTGGCTAGGATAGTGAATCCACAGTTCCATTTGCAATGGTTGGACAGTGAACAGAAGAAACTCAGAGGCAAGGCTCTGCTCCTTGATGCCATGCAGAAACTGGATGAACCTGCACATGGGTCATCTGAAGCGTCTGCATTAACTGCTGAAAAAGCTTCTTCAGCTTCATAGAGTCAGCACCAGCCAATGTCAGCATATCTTCTCAGATGGACATGTATCTGGCTGACCCTTCCAGAGAAATATCTTCTCTCAACAGTACCCTATAGTCAAGAGGATATTTCTGAACACTAATACAGCTCTGCCAACTAGTGCACCTGTTGAATGCCTGTTCAGTTTTGGTGGACAAGTGCTGAGTGCAAGAATAAATAAACTAACTGATGAACACTTTAAAAAGTTGCTCCTTCTTCGAGCCAACAGAATGTGTAGTCATTGTGAATAGTTATATAAAGTGATATGTTGGTTGATGTTGTTGTGTTAACAGTCTTGTTAGGCCTAAATAACATTTTCTATAAGCATTTTTGCATCCTCAGCATTAGTTTTAGCAGATTAGCCTAATGTACATTGTTTAAAATTTGATCGGTTGTAACTTGTTATGGGTCTTGTGTTGCTGGCCATGTGTACTTTGGTTTAAGTATTAAATTGTGACTCTCTGACTATAAAGACTAGTCTGTGGGACTTTATAAACTGTAAAATGCTATTCATCGTTATTGTAACACTGTGTATACAATTTTAATACACTCGTATTCATGTGCTTTAAGCATGTATTCCTCACACACTATGTACCATGTGAGTAAATCTGAACATGAGAATTGATAAACTATACTTATGTAAAAGTAACTCAGCAGTAGCTAGTTACTTTAGTTAGTAACTAGTAATAGTAATATATTACGTTTTTTAGAAAAGTAATAAGTAATAGTAACATATTACTTTCACTTAAAAGTAACTAGTAATAGTAACTGATTACTTTTATAAGTAACTAGCACAAAACTGTTTACTGATTATGCTCATTTCGAGTGGTAGCTATGTAATCATTGCAGTAAAGAATTGGTGAGCCCTAGGTATGAGGGTTTATATGAGTTTCTGATGGGAGACAGTGTCAAAAGCTTTTGATAAGGGTTAGAAGATGGTAGAGACTAGGCTTCCGACATTTTTGTGGATGTTGCCAGAATTAAGAAAATTTAGCAAAGCAGTAACAGTGCTGTGATAGGGACAGAAGCTGTGTTAGTTATAGACAGAAACTGGTTGTCTGCTAGATATTCAATAAGTTGCTTATACATACATTTTTCTAATACTTCTGATAGGGGAGATGGAAATGCAACTGGCATATAGCTTGAAATATCTGTATTCATTCTGTCTTGTACACTGAAAGAATGAATAACATTTGCCATATTGAGGGGACATTTTTTTCAGATATGTATCAATTTATCAGAATTGAAACTGGATATGCAATAGCCTCAGCTGACATTTTAAGATATTTGTCAGATAGACTGTCAGGGGCAATTGTAGGAGGCTTGAATTTTTGGGGTACTTTTGTTGGTATCTGTGGGAACTGGTTGGAAGGAGAGATGTTGACTGAGTAGAGATCAGAAGAGCTTGACTGGTCACTTGCTTGGTTAATGACTGTACTGGCAGTATAAACTGAGGATTGAATTGTTTGGCTATGGTATCATTTTGTTTCTGTGTCTTTGGTGTTGGATCTGTAGGTTATTCTGTAATTAACATTTTATTGACTGTGACCCAGAGTAGTTCTGGATTACTTGTGTGCATGTTTTGATTGGTTGAACAGTAGGTTTTCTTATCTTTCTTGATATGTTGTTTTCTTAGGTTTATTTGAGTATATGTGAGTAAAGTAGAAGCCGTTTTATTTTTTGTCCAAACTTTCCATGTTTTGCCTCTCTGTTTCATGAATTGCTTAGTTGCTAAAGATAGCCATGGGGCAGAGTTGGCACTCTTTTTATTCTGAAGGGGGTTTGAGTGTTGAGAACATCTAGGAAGATTATGTTGAACTCAGGCACAGCATTGTCTATAGAGAAGTCTTTTGTGACTCCCAGTTAAGGAGATGTAGTGTAGTAATAAAAGTATCTTCATGAAAAGTTGTAAGTACCTCAGTGTAATGATGTACTTTGGGGCTGTTGCTCTGATACTTGATGGTATGGACTGGTAAATGATCACTTAAGTTGTCTGACAGAGTTCCGTGGGATAATAATTAATTTGGAGTGAATATTAGGATACAATTGAGGGTTAATTGTCTGGCTGTGAGTTTGTTATATCTGGTTGGTGTGGTTATAAGTTGAGTGAACATGCACAGATATATATTATAGGCTGGATAGTCAGATTGTATGGCTTGCCAGTCTATATTAAGATCACCCAATATTATGTTAGGACCTTTTTTTTGTCCTCAAAGAGAGGACCAAATAGGAGTTTGTACCCAGAGTTCCAGCTAAAGTAGATACTGCTCTGAAAATTGTGTTTGGGCTCTCAAATGATATTGGGATTATTTATTTATTTTACATAATAGAATTGTATCTCACTTGATTGTCTGTTAAAAATATGTTAATTTGGAGATTAGCACAGCTAAAGCATCTCACACTTAACTGGGTACATTTCCTGTTTTGTTTTGTTTTTGTATAAGGTACTGTTAAGATGTATTATGTTAATTGCTTTCCTGCCACTCTTAAGTGCCTACTGTCTTGTCACTCATCTGGTATTTATTAAGCTGATCACTGCGGTTTAGGTAGGTATTACTAAATTTTAATGGTAAATGACGGGGAACAATGAATGGTATATTATGAAACTTGAAGTGCAGGCCAGTTAAGTGTGTGTGGTGGAAGGGGCTGAAAAGTAGTTAAGGTGCTTTAGGGTGTGGGGCAAGGTTTATCTCAGATGGATTAGCATGGTCAGATGATAAGGGTTCTGACCAGAGCTAAATAACTTTAGAAGATATTAAAGGAGTTAAGCATGGTTAGTCTGGTTAATCAAGTGAGAAACAGCAGAATGACACAAGAGAGGGTGTGCAACAGAAGACCAGGATGGAATGAAAAATGGAAGGTGGAAAAGGGAAGACCATAATATACAACAGGGTAAGAGAAAAGGATGGAGGAAGGGAGACAGGAGAGACTAGGATAAAGGGAAGGGTGAGAAAAGGAAAGAGGAAAGGAGAGAGGACTAGGATACAGGATGGAGTGCAAATGGAAGGAGGAAGTGAGAAGGGGAAGACAGGAATATAGGACGGAGTTAGAAATGGAAGGGAGGAGGAAGGCATGCAGGGGAGGCCAGGATATAGGATGGGGTGAGAAAAGGGAGGGAGGAGGAAAGGAAGCATGATAGAAAAACACAGACCAAGTTAATCAGGAGTACAGAAAACTGAGTTTTATATAGAAAGAAGAAAGTGGGGAGAGGCAGCAAGTAAAGAGATGGTAAGCAGAAATAGTTTGAGTGAATGCTACAAAGTTCTAACATGAATAGTGAATGGCTGTGGGACTTGATAAACATGAATTATTCAAGATTTGGGAAGAGTCATTAGAGAAAGTAAAGTCAGTTGAACACATGGAACAATAAAGAAGTGGAATGGAGGATAAGGCAAGGAAGTGAAATTAAAGATTATATGGAGTTTTGAAAAATGCGGAAGGATAACACTTGATGGATGGTGGCAAACTTCAGGGATTGTAATGGTCAAGTGCATTCCAATACCAGAGTCAGATATTAAATATGGGAAGCCTAGACCTAAACTGACTGAGTTTGTGACATGATAGAGGAAAGAGTAACTGCTATGGTAGCTGTAGCAACCAGGAAAGTGGTTACCTGAGTAATGTAATCATGATATGAAAATGTAACTATCAGGTTTGAAATACAATATGGTGATGTACTGACCTTACAATTAAGTAGATTTTTTACTTGAATAATTATGCATTTATTACAACTGTTTGTTAAAACAGGATAGAGTATTAACTATATGAAAAATTACTGGTATGTTGAGACTGGAATGTGGTGAATTGTTAACCATATGAATAAGCAGCTTTTTTAAAACTGAGCAAACATCAGTATCATGACTGAACATAGGCTACAAAGACAAGGTAAATATGGAGGATATGGTGAAGTATTAACCATATGCTTGTGTTACATAATGATTTTAAGTACTATATAATGAAATATGAACCACATAAAAAGCTAAAGTTATGCACATTAAATGGCATTACTGAACATGTGATAGGTAATTTCATTGCAAATATGGTATTTTATTAGCCTTGTGCCAATGTTGCATCTCTTTTAAAATAGAAATTTGATGTAGCATGAATCACAATTTTGTGCATCCTGTAAGATGATGGAGAATAACTGTGTTACAGGCAAATAGCAAAATAACCTCATTTTAGGATATATTACGTCATGAAAAAAGATAAGTGAATCTGTTGCATGAGACTAGACTTTAAACACTTAAATTGATGGGTACCTTATGGGTACCTTGAGCAAATTTATACATTGCATATTAACAATAATGATAGCTTATAATATAAAAGATGTTCATACATATATTTGATATGAAGAAGAGATTTTTTGGCGATCTATTCCTGTACTGCCAGATTTAAAGAATCATTATTCATACGAACATACAGTGTTGTATCAAACATATGGCTTAATATGCTGTTAGTTAATGGGGGAGTTTTCTTCATAATTGTTTGGAAAATGTGCAAATTACTTTTCATATGAAAAAGTAACACTGAATAATATGATAGTGAAGAAATTGAGTGATATACTAAAGCTAAGTACAGTAATAAAGCAAAAGTACAGGATTATATGTGGTGATGAGACTGCTCTATATTAATCATTTGTGTTATTTATATTGCAGAAAGAATAAACAAAATAGTAAAGCATTTAAACTATCAAGACATAGGAACAGTGAGTTGCATTAGCTGTATTTAAATGTAAGAGATGAAATCTGGATAATGTTAAGTATACAGCAGATCACAGACAAGAGTAGTTGGTAGTAAGACAAAAACTGAACGTGTTGTTTAGGAATATATAAGTTGAAGACTGGTTGCTCTCAGAGGAGCAGTTTTCTTACTTGTCATTGTCACAATCACATGTAGGCTGGTTAATTACAGGTTCATGCAGAATGTGTAACATTTCAGAAGTATAAAGTTTTACTATACATGGTTATTATGTTTATTGATGAGACAGGATGACCATAATGGTGGTTTAAGAAATGTTTGAGTTAAAGGAAATGTTAGCAGGCCCGTTATTCTCTTGTTGGCTATGTTGGCTAAAGCTAGGGCATGTTGCACAAGGATGTAATCTGTCTCTACAAAATATGACTGTGTAGATTTACAATGCATGTGTATGAGTAGATGTTGAGTATTATTAAGGGTGGTGCCCATGGGACTGAGGAAAAAAGATATAGTATGTGCATACCAAGTTTAAACAGAAAATCTGAGAAAAACTAGAAGAGAAGGCTAGGTGAGTTTTCAAAGGGCAGTTTAACAGGCATCTTTACCTATTTGCTGTTTAAAATTTTTTTGCAGGGAGATGATAGCCAGTACCAGATTCATGATTTAAGGGACCCAGTAAATAAGAAGAAGAATGTAAAAAAATATAAAAGATCATCCCCTGAATTCAATAAATTCCATGCAAGAATAAAACTATTCTTGCATGGAATGGTTCGTGTCTGTATAACACAGCGGTTCGCCTTGCATATTCATGAAGGTGCACTGCTGTTCTACCTATATGGACACGAGCTGTGAACGAGTGCAGGGGGGCATGTCCAAGTAGTGCACGGACACTGAACACACCCCCTGCACTCAGAAAGTGCTGTATGGCACTTTCTAAGTTGCTCTGATATAATATTAGAGATTTACTCTAATATTATGCTAGTATTTCAGTGTCCGCGGACACTGAAATGAAATAATGATCATTTCAGTGTCTGCAGACACTGAAATAAACATCGGCATGAAGAAAACAATGCAGAGGGTGTGTGACAGGTTCTGTGATATACCCCCTGCATTACCAAAGTGCCATATGACACCTCTGCAACCTGCTAAAGCAGGAAATGTGTGGAAATGCACAAATAATGGGGGATAAATCCCTCAAAAGGGACAAAACACACATATTGCCCACTAAACGTAGAACGTTGATAGATAAGAGGTCATGCATTAGCATGAATTACTGAAGGGTAAAAGTCTGAAAGAAAATGTATGTCAATATTCCCTTACAGCAGTGCATGTTGACAAAGGCACAAATAATTAGGGGAATAAATAATAAAATAGGGACACATCTGAAAAACTGCCCTCACACACTTAGAAAGTTGACAGAAAACAGGATATGTATTAGCAGGACTCCCTGAAGGATAGAAGCTTAAAAGTCAAATGAATGCCATTATTTCATGATTGCAGTCCTCAATGAGTTGTCAGAACACTACAAGACTCACTTATATAACATAAGAATATAATAGGTTCATAGTTAGGTACTAGGCTATCGGCCCAAGGGCCTATGTAAGCCTAGCCAACAAGGTTCCCTGGCTTATGCCATGCAAGAAAGCTATTTTCCTGTGCCACTGTTGAGCAGAGACACAGAAGTGATCCCCAGGGTGTATTTCCTATTTCTCATCTACTCATCAAGATTTTTCTTGAAGAGTGCTAATGAAGAACTTTGTTGACATAGATGGGTAGCCTGTTCCAGAGTATGGGAAGTCTCTGGGAGAGGAATCTATCCCACCAGTATGTCCTGTTTATTGTGGTGACAAGGTTTAGGTCCCTAGACCTTGTAGCTCGGAGTGATTGGGATTTCTTTAGGAGTAGCATGTCCAACAGCTCTGGGTTTGACATAGCTTTATATGTTAGGCAGAGATCACCTCGGAGTAGGCGATATGCTACGGAGTAAAGCTGGAGTTTTTTGAGACGGTCAGTGTAGGGCATCTGTTTGAGGCCAGTAATCCTCTTTGTGAGGTACTTCTATCGCCTTTCCAGCTGCAGATATCTTGTGAGGTACATTCCAAAAGGGGTGTTGTACTCTATAATGGGTCTAATGAGTGTCGAGTAGAGGGGAACAATGACCTCTTTTTTCCTGGATGAGAACTCATTTATGATGAGGTGTGCCATGTAGAAGGACTTCCTGACTACTGTGGCAATGTGACTATCAAAGGACAGACGACTGTCCACCTGGGTCCCAAGGTCTCTTATCACACATTCAGTGTTAAGTAGACTGCTGTCTATGTAGTAATTCATGGGTACATTGTTTTTACCAAAGGGGATTGAGCTTGAGGCCATGGCTCTGACACCAGGCATCTGTCTCAGTGAAGCCCTTCTGTAGGATTTCTACATCATTTGGGGACTCGACTATGGTTCCTAGTTTGCAGTCATCTGTGAACTTCATTAGCCATAGGCCTTCTGTGTTAGCCTGTACTTCAGAGAAGTAGATACCAAACAGGAGAGGTCCCAGGACTGAACCCTGTGGTACTCCACTTGTCACTGGTTTGAGGTCAGATTTGGAGTGTGCAAGATTTACAGTGTGGCTTCTGTCAGTGAGCCAGTTGGCAACCCATCTTGTGATGTAGGAATTTATACCTAGTTTAGTGAGTTTAGCTATAATTCCAGAATGGGTGATGGTGTTGAAAGTCTTGGAGAGGTCAAGATAGGTTGTGTGAACCACCTTACCCTCATCTACAGCTTTGGTGGCTGCCTCAAAGAAGTCGATCAGGTTTAGGAGGCATGATCTGCCTTTCACAAACCTGAGCTGGGTGGGATCCAGAGTTTAGAGGTTACCAATGTCTTTGCTTATGAGTTTCATGATGATACATTCCACGGCCTTGCATACCAGGCTCATCAGGCTAATAGAGCAATAGTTCACGGGATCAGTGGTGGCTCCCAATTTGTGGAGTGGGATAACTGTTGCTGTATGCCATTCAGTGGGCACAAAGCCTGATGTGAGGCTATAACTGATGCTTAGGTGGGGAGCCAGTTCGTTCTGAAGTTCATGTAAAATGCAGTCTGGGATGTTGTCCGGTCCCATGGATGCTGTGTTTTTGGCTTTAGAGAGTGCAGTTTTTACCTGCATAGTTGTGATTACATGGAATCTGCATTCTTCCTGTATAGATATGGGCCCTTTAGGAGGTGGGGGGTGGGGGGTGGGGGTAAAGTTAGCACTGAACCTATCTGTCAGGATGTTGGCAATATCAGTTGGTTCTGTAATTTTCATGCCATTGTGCTTTAACTTAGAGCAGATCTGGGTGTTGCGATTAAGATTATTGACATAGTTATAGAATGCTTTGTGGTTGTCCTTAGAATCAGTGGTGATTTTGTTTTCATAGCTAGCTTTGGAGGATCTCAAAAGGGATCTCAGCTTCTTACTGAGGCTTACCAGGGAGCTCCTCCACTCATGGGATTTTACTCTCTTTTGCAACAATTTCTTCCTTCTATTGTACAGTTTCTTTATGGCAGGGGACCACCAGATTGGCTACTTTTTTTGGAGGATAGCCTCTTGGTTCTGTTTGGGATAGCACGATCCATGCACTCATGTAAGTGCTTATAGAGTGCATTTGTTTTGTGCAGGATTCAGCAGTTGTAACTGTATTGTCCATCTGCATGGGTGTCATGAAGTTCACCACTTCTGTCTTAAGAAGCATGAAGTTGTCTTTGGAGAACTTTTTTACCATGGTTTCCTTAATGGGGGGTGGGGGCGGGATGTGGATATCAAGGGTGATTAGCTTATGGGCAGATCGGACCAATGAGGAGTTGACTTCAGGTGTGGAACACCGGTCACTCATGATGGTAATGACTAAGTCTAGGATATTGTTGCTGGTGGTGGTGTGGATAAGTTGATCCAGGCATTGAGGTTTATGAATTCCAGAAAGCATTGTGCGAAGGAGTTGGTACATGAGTAGCTTTCCCAGTTAATGGTGGGGTAGTTGAAATCGCCCATTATTAGGGTGTTTGATTGAACCCTAATATTTGCCAGTACATCAAGAAAAGAGGAGTGGGAATCTTGGGGCATAGTGGGGGATCTGTAGCAAGCTACAATTTGGATTGCAGTTTTGCCCAGAGTTAGTTGCACTTAGAGAACCTCGGATGCATTATGCTGAGCAACTAGCCTGGAGGTATGGATATCCTTAATGAATATGGACACACCTCCACCTTTGCTGTTCCGGTCCAAGTTACATGGCCGAAAAGTGTGGTATGGGTTATAGCCTGGTAGTGCAGGGGTGCTCTCTGGAACCTTGAACCAGGTCTCAGTCACTGCACAGATATCGACATTCTCCATTTTAAGGAGTGCCTTGAGTTAGTGCATTTTGAGATTTAGACTTCTAGGATTGAGTAGCATTACCCTCAGTTTTTGCTTGCCTGTTCCTGTTACAGTGGTGAATTTGTCATTTGAACCTTGCCTAAAAAAAGGGACTATAGGGACTGCAAGAGCCTTAGCCAGTATCCGGAATCTCAGGGGTGACAGGTGCAGGCCATCTCCGGCAAAGCATCGTGGTCTGTCAACCATGTCATCCCAAGTAGACAGATACTGGATCCCCTTAGAATGACACCAGAAGCTTAGCCAATTGTTGAAGTCAATCATTTTGTCCTTCTACGGTGGTAGCATTCTGGACGATGGCAGAATGCTACTCAGGGAAAGGGCCATACCTGCCTGGGCTACAAGATCAGTGAGCTCTTCCATGTCTCTTTTCATGTAGTCCAGGGAGGTACATCTCAGGTTGTTCACACCAACATGGACAATGACAGAGTCATATTTGTACTTGTTGTGGAGTGACCTAAGTGCATGGGTTATGTGGCGGATCCTGGCACCTGACAGGCAGCTAACAGTAATCTTCTCCTTTTTTAGCCTGATGAGTGGGACATCAGTGTGCCTGACTATAGAGTCACCTATGACTAGTGTGTTGGATACATTGTTTTGCCTTATTGGCTGTGGTTGAGTGGCACATTGAGTCTGTGGGCTATGTGTCATTTGGGTTGTGTTGGGGGTGGAAATTGCTTGCGTTTCTGCTTTGGAGGTCTCTGTTGCTTGGGCAGATTATTATTGAGAGCCTATGTGAATGTTTTTGTGTTTCTATGTGTGGATTTTGGTGGTGAAGATTTAGTGAGACTATGTGATAAGTGTGGTGTGATGCAAGTGTTTACCTTCTCCTCCTGAATGTCAAGTTCGGTCTTGGTTGGAGAGAGCTTTGCCTCCAGTTTGGCTAGATAAGTGCATCTCTCACAGGTTGTAGTGTTGGGTGGTAGGAGGAGAGGGTTGTCTGTGTACATGAGGCAATTTCTACATTGCCCCAAGATGCCCAGATTCATCAGATAGACAGTAGAGAACACTGGGAGCAGACCCTTGGACATGCCTGAATAAAAAACTATTTTCCTCTAGATAAGTGAGGAAAGTGAGTACAACAGCTGTTTTTTTCTAAGCAAGTGAGAAAAGTAAATGCATCAACTGTTTTCCTCTAGGTAATGAGGAAGGTTTAGTGCTATAGTAATTAGTAGCTTATTTAGTGCTTACAAGTTCTGAATAAGTGCTGAGCACAAATAAGCAAATTCAAGTGCTAAAACTAAGAATCTGTATCTGCACTTGACTAGTTACAGGAAAGAAACAAGTGCAAATGCAGGCTTTCAAATCAGAAAGTTGAGAGAGATGGAAAAGATTGCCCAGATGGCCAATAACTACAATTTCTGAGCCAGAACCACTCCTTATGTGGTAGACAGGTTACCCAATGCTTACCACACCCACTGACAAACTAGAAGACTTCCCTCCAACACAGAAAGGCTTGGGGTGGGGGCTCTGAAGCTTACATACAGTCCTGAATACAGCAAATCTGTATCTGAACTACACTAGTTACAGGAAAGTTAGGAAACAGGCTTACAGTTGTTTTTTTACAGAAAAGTAGCTAAAACAGCAGTAAAAACAATTCAAATGCAGTGCAAGCTAGCACACTTGAGTATGTAGCAATATTAGACAAAACACAGTTTAAAAAAATGCAATTAAATTAAAAATGACTAAAAACAAGTACAGAAGGTGTGTATTAGGTAGAATGTGGTAAAGAGATGGGAATGGGGGGAGTGTCCCAGATCAAATCTACAGTGGGGCGGGCAACTGCAAAAGTCACCAAATTTAAACAACAAACCAGAGATAGGGAGGGTGGATGGGACAAAACACTTTCAGCAGAGATCTGAAAAACTATACAGTGAATCAAAAATAACAGTGCACAACTATGAATAAAATTAGTCCAGCAACAATTTACAGTACACAATTCTGAAGAAACAAAAATATACTTAGCTCTGTATATGTCCAGATAGTTTGAAAATAGATCTGTTAGACACAGGTTCCAGCAATGATATGCAGGCTGTTAACTAACAGGGTCTATTATTATGCATGTAATCCTTCAGATACTCGATGACACAAGATGTAAAAGACAGTTATATCAACTTAAGACACAGCAGAAAATAGGGAGAGGTGGGACAAAACACATTCAGCAGAGATCTGAAAAACTATACAGTAAATCAAAAATAACAGTGCACAACTCTGAATAAAATTCTCTGAATAAAATTAGTCCAGCAACAATTTACAGTGCACATTTCTGAATAAACTCTGTATATTAGCTCTGTATATTTTCAGAAAGTTTGAAAAGAGCTCTGTTAGACACATATTGCAGCAATGATATGCAGGCTGTTAACTAACAGGGTCTATTATTATGCAAGTAATCCTTCAGATAGTCAGATGACACAAGCTGTAAAAAACAGTTATATCAACCTAAGACGCAGCAGAAAATAGGGAGAGGTGGGACAAAACACTTTCAGCAGAGATCTGCAAAACTATCCAGTGAATCAAAAGTAACAGTGCACAACTCTGAATAAAATTAGTCCAGCAACAATTTACAGTACACAATTCTGAAGGATCAAAAAAATATACTTAGCTCTGTATATTTACAGATAGTTTGAAAAGAGCTCTGTTAGACACAGGTTCCAGCAATGATATGCAGTTTGTTAACTAACAGGGTCTATTATTATGCAAGTAATCATTCAGATAGTCAGATGACACAAGCTGTAAAAAACAGTTACGCCAACTTAAGACACAGCAGAAAATAGGGTCAGGTGGGACAAAACACTTACAGCAGAGATCTAAAAAACTATACAGTCTATCAAAAATAATAGTGCACAATAATAATATAAACCTTTTTTCTATCCTAAGGAATTTTTAAGTGTAGGTAAGAGGGTGTCCACATTATAGCCCTCTGCTTAGCATAGCTTAAATATCCCATAGGAGATAAATGCAAATATACAGCTGAAATTTCCAAGCTGAGATAGTGTAGTGGTTAGAGTCTTGGCTTTATATACAGGAGTTCACTGTTTGAGTACCAAGACAGGCAACTTAATTTTCTGTGGGAAAGTAGTATGAAAATTATTTTTGTGAACTTAAATTATGTAGCAACTGTTATTTGTCAGCCAGGGTACTGTAGCAGGTCCAAAAGTGAGGCATCAGTCTAGAAAAGATGTGAACTCCCCATATAAACACACATACCCCATACAGTTTAGACACACAAGAACATAATATAATGAAAGCACACAGGGGGATTTCATGGAAGGAAAACATAAAATTATAATATGTCAGTAATGATGAATCAATCCCACAATCCTGAAACTCTATAAAATAAAATGTGAGCAATGCTAAGTAGTGTTCAGCTATGCTAAGCTGTTGTAAGCATTGCTTAAATGTAAATGCTAAGCGATAAGTAGCCCAGCTAATCAGATTTGAGAACTGGTAAGCAGTGCTCAACATCTATCCCTTTAAGCACTGCCAATCTTAGCTAAGCAGGTTTGCGCATCACTTAGCTTAGCTCAGCATATTCAAAATGGTCCAGTGACGGCAAACGGTGGGAATTCGGCTGTATTTAAACCTCACAGGTGGCAATACAGCCATAACCAGTTGTCACTCATCTTTGCAGGCACTATAGCTGGCTTAGGAGAGGGATCATGCTTTCGGGCACAGACCTGGGGCATTCAGGAGTCCAGGGTCATGGTTGGACTCCTAATGAAAGACAATGAGGAGAGACTGCTGCAGGGCCAGTACCAGGGCTCCCAATACAAAGTGGAGGCCTGAGACCATCTCACATGTGATCTCACCAGCGCTACTGGCATCCGTCAAACTGGTGAGCAGGTCTGGTGCCATTTCGCTGACCTCAAGCATAGGAAGAGGGAGCTTTTGGACCCATAGATCCAAGATACATGGACACAGAATGACCCAGAAGTGTGTAAGTATCAGTATCAATTAGCGTTTACCAAAGTCCAGCCTGCCTATGTGATTGATAGGTATACATGAATGTTTCTTTATCTTCTGTACAGTTGCAGATGAAAGCACTTCAAACATAAACGCCCATGCCAGCAGGTTGCTAAAGCTGCACCCGGGAGGCTGGTGAGTACAAATCTAGCTTGCAGTATTCAGGGCAAATAAATAGAAAGGAGTAGAATGTCAACTGCCAGTAGGTTAAAATGTGTACTGTGTGTAATGAATAAATGAGACGTTAGCAGAGTAATAGTGATGTACAGGATATCTATCAATAAAAGTGTTAGTACCCTTCAATAAAACTAAAAACTCCAGAATGTTGTGTTTACTTTGGTTTGTGGTAGTATGAATCTAAATGTGTACAGGTTCTGCACAGCAACTATGGCTCTGTCAGCATGAATTAATTGAGGCTTATCTGACAAAGATTGTAGAGCTGTAAAACAGGAGCTCAACTATATGAAATGTCCCATGCACCAAGATCTGATCTCTGAATAGTAATGTGTAAAGTTTTATACTGTATCCCCTGCAGCAGTGCTTTGTGTTAACCATTGCTTTCCAGATTGTAATATGTCAAAGTATTAGTACACAGTACAAGAACTATCTGCCATGCATGGAAATCAGAATTACAAGGTCAGATTGTTCAACCAAGAGAGTTTAGGCAGAAAAGTGTCAAGCAAGAGACAGCAGTTCCTCAATAGTTCATTGTGATGAAATGCATCTTTGTTGTACTTTTTTGCACAAACAGGTGTGGTTCAAATCCCGGGAGTGGTAGTAAGTTGTATGCATAATTTCACCCAAGAATTTATGTCAATATGTGTATAAAAAGTCAGGTAGTGTTAACAGAAATTTCTTCCACAGGTCTGCCAGATAAGGAAGTGTTTCTATTAGCTGTAAGAAGACTGCACAAATACACTGTGCACAACACTTCCACTGTCTAACCTCAAGGTTGCAAATGACAGCAAGATAAGTACATACACCAAGTGGTTTCTTCCGATAAATGTCCTTCAAGTGTCACACTGTCATGGCTACTGGTCACTGCTGCCAATACCTAGGGTGACAGAAATCTAGGCAGAGTATGGCAGTAACACACACACACACACACACACACACACACACACACACACACACACACACACACACACACACACCATGAGTGTAGGGCACCCCTCTCAGTATCACATATGTAACCTTGAATATCTGAATATGTGTAGAAACAGTCATGTAGTGTTTACAGATATTTCCTCCACAGGTCTGCCAGGTAAGGAAATGTATGTATGTATTAGCTTTAAGAGGAGTTTAGTAATACACTGTGTGCAACTATTCCACTGCCCAACCCCAGGCCATAGCTAGATGTAAGGTGAGGTCATACCTGGAGAGTAATGAGTAAAATAATGATCAGTACTTTTGTGAACAACTGAAGCATACACAGTTGTTAACTGACGTCTCTCTCTCTCTCTCTCTCTCTCTGCCCCACCCTATCTGCACCAATGATTCATACACATAATCAACGGATATGTTTTTCTCCAATCCTAAATTCTGGGACATGTATCCTATTGTTCTACAAATATTGAATCATTTGATTATTAATGTTCCCCTTTCAAATACTATCATTGGTGGCCTGTTGCTATCAATGTAACTTGCATGCCATTATAATGCCTACTGTGGTTCCATATATGCATGTGTTCTGTTTGCTATGCAACTGTTTCAAATCTGTTTAATTGGGTCAATTGGAACACCCATGCATGCTGTTATAACTAATCTCCAAATGTGTTGTTCATGACTAACCAACATATTTTTTAAAACCTCAACAGCATAGCACTTCTGGGAAGGTAGGTCCCAGCAGATCCACCTGTCCACCTCATCTGTCCATGGCACCGGGCCCAAGCACATCTGGGACCAAACCTGGGACCTCATCGTCTGCTGGTCCTGCACCACCTTTGGGTAGAAATGCCTCAGGGGACATGGCCCATTCCTCCCTGGTAGCAGGCATGGACAGGAAATCGTCACCCGTAGCCAGGTCTGGGGTTTAGTGCATAGCACCATCCAAAAGGAGTTTGGTGGACAGCTGCACCAGATTGAGGGCCACCTGGCACATCTTGAGGGTCAGCATGCCCCTCTTGTCCAGCCCCCAGTGCAGCCACTTTTGGGGCTGTGAAGGTGCAGTGGTGACTGGCAATGGGTGGGGACCTCAATCCCACTGTATCCATTTGGGGGCTTATGGGCATCTGATTCCCAACCACCCTCCCCATCCAAGGTGTGTTTACTCCCTACATGTGTCATATATCATCCCTGTCTGCTGTCTTGTCTGTCTTCCTAAATAACTTACCTCCCCAAATATACTCCTATCTTTCCCAACATTCCACTCTCACCTTAAAAATAAAAAAGGCTATTTGTTCAAAAAAAAAAAATTACGCCCCTTACATAACTGTCCATTTTGCATGTGTCAACTGGACACATGTAATCTGGTACAATTGGCTTGACAACACATTACTGTTGTCCTCACCCCTCTCTCAGGGGTTTGAGTGTCCAAATTCACCTCCAAATTCTGTAGAAATTCACAGCTGTTGCTGTTGAAGAAATGGAAAGCTATGGATCTTTCCTACACCTGTCCTACACATCCCTAGTTACCATTCATACTGTACTTCCCTCTGCATGCCCCTTTTTTCACCACTTTCCTATCACCCCTTTTTCTTTTCTTTTAAAGAAATTAGTATGGGGGTAAGCGGGAATAAGTGGCAGTAAGTGAAGCTAAAATGGATTAACTGTATGCTGGCACTGCTTAGTGTCACACAAACCCACTTACAACTGCTTAAAAGTGCCTTACTCACTCTGTATCCATCAGACCTTGTTCTGCCCAGCAACAAAATAGTCAAGCCCTGCCAGGTCTTAAACCCAGGATACTGTGTTCTACAATCACAGCAACATACCACTACACCATCTGAGCTGTGAGAATTTGTAATGTTTTATCAAACATATCATGCATTCTGGTCATTTAACAGTAATAAAAAAAATCAGTCCCAAGTTTCAAACCCATGACCCTGTACACTATAGTGAGATAAATGTACCACTACACCATACAAGCTGTAGGAATTAATGCTGCTTTTTCAAACATATCATGCAATAGAAGCATACAGTATTATGGAGAGAGTTCTGTGGAATCGTTCATGTGTTGTATTTAGACATACACACACACACACACACACACACACACACACACACACACATATATATATATGTGTGTGTGTGTGCGTGTGTGTGTCTGTTGAAACATATATATGAAAACGTAGATACATAATATAGATATACATATATAAATATATAAATGACAGAAAATATAAATATGTGTGTGTGTGTGTGTGTGTGTGTGTGTGTGTGTGTGTGTGTGTGTGTGTGTGTGTGTGTGTGTGTGTGTGTGTGTGTGTGTGTGTGTGTGTGTGTGTGTGTGTGTGTGTTTGTGTGTGCGTGTATAACATGCAGTGCAGTCATACCTCAGAACCATCCCTCTCAACCTCTTAGTGCAAGAAACCTGTACAAAGGTTGTAAAATGGGGGGGGGGCACATATAGGGACATATTTCAAGTATCGCTGTTAGAAACCAAGACATTTGCTACAGCAACAGTGTGCATTTCAGCAGACAATTACTGAAGGATATGGGAATGGAAATTGAAATGTTATGTCATTATTTACTGACATAAATCCTTGGGTCATCACACAGATTTAACCAGACAAATACAAATAAATTGTGGAATAGAACAAAAGTATGGGCCAAACATCTGGACATTCTGTGAATCCTGGGTCATCACATAGATTTAACCAGACAAATACAAATAAATTGTGGAATAGAACAAAAGTATGGGCCAAACATCTGGACATTCTGTGAAAATCCTGGCAGCGGAGAGGTATGCTCAGAACCCCTTAGCGCAATGAATCTGGACAAAGCCTGACAAAGTGGAGGGACAAAGACATGAAAATAGGGACATATCCAAAATACAGTGAGTAGATAAAATGAGAAAGTTGATGTAAGACCACTGTATGTCCTAACTTATATTGACTGAAATATCACAAGTCTGGAACTCTGTTCCTTTTCATTAGTTAGTGACCTAAATCCCCACATCATCCCACTGATGTGTCATGAATACACAACAGTTATGGGGACCAGAGCAAAGATATCATCCAGACAATTGGACATCCTATGACCATGTGAACATAACATAACATAAGGGAAACTACACTGAGCTAACAAGCAACGCCCACACTACAATCAGACTGACTGACATAACATTACCCAAATCCAGCTCTGGGGCTGTACACATGCATTTGCAAATATAAGAGGCACTATAGGGATGTAACACTAGTGGAAAACAGACACTGGTGTGAAAGTGCATATCGACAACTAATTGCACCAAAGTCACAGTGACATACCAATAAGCAAACACTACAGTATAATGTGAGCAACAGTATCTTGTTTGCCACTCACACATTAACCCTACATACACTGCCCCAAGTCACAGTGTAGTGGGAATCTTGAGGTGTTACAGGACATGTCACGGTCTGCTGGTACAAACATTTACAGGCAATAGGGAACCAGAAATAGGAGCAGCATGCACAGTCAGATAGAAAGGGCACTGACACTCACATGTACCCCCTTCCCTACACAGCCCAAATAACATGTGCACACTACACTGCTACACAATCCAGACAGTCTGTTAATAATGGCCAGACATACACAGACTTCTTAATTATAGTTTCCCACATAATGTATATGCACAGGACTCATATCTATGGTCACTTCCTTGTTACATGCCTGGGGGTCTACAACATCACTGGGATGGTAGCAGGAATGAATGCAATAAATAATAGTACATACCTCTGAACTTCTTAGTGCATGACATTTGGACAAAGCCTGACATAATTAGGGGACTGAGGCCCAAACACAGGAGTATATTGGACATACTGCTGTTATAAATGTAGACAGTTGCTGCTGTTACTGGGTTTGTTGTAAAATGTCTTTTCTGAGGGATATAAAGTCAGTAACGCCAATGAATGTTAGCATTTAGTGACTGCATTCCCCAGAGTATGCTATTGATTAGCCAAGGACAACAGCTGTCTGGGGAACAGACCAAACATATGAGCCACATATCTGGACAGTGTCTAGGCCTCTGGACAGTGTAGAGGTATAATCACAGTCATGTAACAGAATGGAAACCCCCTTACAGCTGCCAAACATGTCACCCAGCACCTTATGAAGCAAAGTAAGATCAACATGACACTCCCCCACATCACCTCTGGGCAATTACCCATGTATATTCAAATATAGCATGCACTACAGGGATAGAGCTGTAGTGAAAAGCAGATAGTGGTGCAAACATGTCCACCCCAAAAATTTGCACCACAGTCACAGCAACATACCAGTACCCAAAATGGACTCTAGAGTAGAATGACTGTCTGAATAAACATATCCTGTTTGCCAGTCACAAACTACATTGGCATATACTGGCCAAAATCACAGTGTACTGGGAATCCTGAGGTGTTACAGCACATTTCACAGTCTGTCTCTACAAGCCTACAGACCTGATAGACTGCCAGCAGCATACGCAGTCACATAGGTAAAGGATGTATGGCACTCGCATCTTCTACTCTCCCTACCCAGCCCAACAAACATCTACACACAACACTACTACACAATCTTGTCATTCTGTTCACAATGGCCAGACATACATAACTGTCATATGTACAGATTTCCAAAAAGAAAAAAAGAAGAAACAGCTTCACAGCACCAAGTGTTAAAAGTTTCAATACAACTACTCCAATATTGCAGAGCAAAGCTTTCAGACAAAGTCCTTCATCAGTGTTACAAAGTTATTTTCCATATACATTATCAACCCCCTCAAGGTAGGTTGAACGCCTGTGTTGGACAGCAGCAATACACAACTACCATCATAGGTGGAGATAATCGCAGGACAGGCCAAGAAGGAATAGGTGCCTCACTGGAAGCCATGTCACCTTGTTCTGCACAAGCAAATAAGGTCACAGTTGATGTACCCTTAGGCATCTTTGAGTGCAAACTGGATTCATCCACCAAGGCCAATCACTAGGCCTTTCATTCACGTGTCTGCTATTCCAGAGGCAACACACATATCTGCTCTGTAGTGGTGATCAATAACATCACATAGACATATGCCAAAGATATAGGTAAAGTACAGTTGTGTACACTTACCATAAATGTAGATGTTCGAGTGTCTTCACTGTTGCAGTCATCACTGTAGGGTTCTTCCTGCCAGCAGGCAGCCCTCGGTCGGCCAGAATCCCAAAGTCTGGGTCCAGCGTCGGCTGTGTACTCACCCTCCCTGATGTCAGTGCGCCAGGGGTACAAACCTCCCAGCCGACGCCATGTTCTCCAGTTTTTCTTGCCCCAGATGTCAGGTGTCCAAAAGTAAAGGCTAAAAGTAAAACAAAAATTTAACATACTACAAACCCCATACCCTGTAGCAAATACACCTCAAAAGAAGGGTGAAGCAGGGAACCACACCAATAAAAGTATAAGAGGGGACAGGAGGGTGGGTAACCCAGACTGCAACAGTGAAGACACTCAAACATCTACATTTATGGTAAGTGTACACAACTGTACTATGTTCGTGTTTCACTGTTGCAGTCATCACTGTAGGGTTGAATCCCAAAGCTGAGATAAAGGGTGGTGGTTATAGAGTAGAAGGGGTGGCTAGAAGGCCTTGCAAGCCTGCAGAAGCAAAGCCTGCCCTAGACTTAGAATAAAGAAGGAGATTATAGTGCTTAGAGAAAGTATGCACTGAACTCCAAGTTGCAGCTTCCAACATATCTTTGGTAGGGACTCCCCTGAGAAAGGCAGCTGAAGTAACAGCAGCTCTGGTAGAGTGAGTCCTAATTTTTCCTGGGATTTGCTTTCCATGATGAGAGTAACAAAATCTGATTCCATGAGCAATCCATTTAGAAATGGTCTGTTTTTAAATAGCTTTGCCTTGGGAATTTGCTGCATAAGAAACAAACAGTTGTTCTGTTTTCCTGATATCTTTGGTTCTGTCCAGGTAAAAGTGAAGCTGCCTGTGTATGTCCAAAGAATGCAAGATCCTCTCCCCCTTATTTTGTGGATTAGGGAAAAAGTTGGCAGGTGAATAGTTTGGTTTAAAGCCACTTTAGAAACCACTTTAAGCATGAAAGTAGGGTTAGTCCTCAAAGAAACCCTGTCTTGATGAAAAATAATGTAAGGTCCACAGCCATGAGCGCTTGCAACTCCGAGACTCTCCTGGCTGAAGTTAAAGCCGTCAGTAGGATAACAGTCTTCTATGATAAATAATTTATGTCAGATGTGGCAGCAGGCTCAAAAGGTGGCAGAGTAAGTTTTTCCAGGACATAATTGAGGTCCCAGGCAGGAATGGGTGGAGTCCTAGGGGGCCTTAAATTCTTTGCTCCTCTGAGATATTGTTTCAGAAGTGGATGTGAAAAAATTGGAGGATCTGTATTATAATGTGCAGAGATAGCTGAGGCATGTATTTTTATGGAAGAAAAAGATAAACCCTTATGCAACATATCTGTTAGGTAATGTAAAATCGATGGAATATTTGGAATGTGAGGATCCGATTCCTGAGCATGCATCCAGGTGCAAAATCTCTTCCATTTACCTGCATAAGATTTCCTAGTGCTAGGCCTTCTGGCTTCTAAGATGACATCTATAACCTGTTTGGAAAGGGAAGGATTAATTATAGACCGTGAATACGCCAGGCTGCCAGGCTGAGAGTTTTGATATGAGAGTGCAGGACCTGGCCCTGATGTTGAGACAACAGATTTGGAATCTCAGGTAGAATCCAAGGAGGTTTCTGGGATAGATTTATCAGTGTTGAGTACCATAATTGTTGAGGCCAATTCAGGGCTAGTAAGATCAGCTTTGGTTTGTCCTGTTTTATTTTTAATAACACCCTTGGTAGAAGAGGTAGTGGTGGGAAGGCATACCCCGAGACGTTCCTCCAACTGAATGAGAGACCATCCACTTTCCATGCTAGCTTGTGATATGTCCTTGTGCAAAAAGTCTGTAACTGGTAGTTGTGGGGAGATGCAAATAGATCTATGTCCGGGCAGCCCCAGGCTTCTGTAATCATCTTGAATATTTGGGTGTCTAGCATCCACTCGTGTGGGTCTGACAGGTTCCTGCTCAGGCTGTCTGCCAGAGTGTTTTGTTTCCCTGGCAGGAATTGAGCTTGTAGATCCACTTTGCAAGCTAGTGCTGAGTTCCATAGAGTCATGGCTAGTCTGCAAAGGGGGTAGGAGTGTGAACCCCCTTGCTTGTTTATGTACCACATAACTGTGGTGTTGTCTGTCTGTATCAGTAGCTGCCCTGGCTGTAAAAGATCCCTGAAAGCCAAGAGGGCATTCTGTACAGCTAACATCTCTTTTAAATTGATATGTAGATGCTTCTGATCCTCTGTCCAAAACCCTTGCAGGCCTTTCCCCTGCAAGTGGGCTCCCCATGCATAATCCGAGGCGTCCGTGGTTATCACTTGGTAGGCTGGAGGTAGACTGAAGGCTTTCCCTTTGTTTTGAAGACATGCCGTGGCCCACCAATGAAATTCCTTTTGCAGGCAAGGCAAGACAGCAATCACTGTTTCCAGACTGTGACAATGCTGGGACCATACGCTTTTTAGGTACCATTGTATCTTCCTCATATGCAGTCTTGCATATGGTATGAGTAGGATGCAGGAAGCCATGTAACCCAAAGCCTGGAGGAATTTCCTTGCAGTTAGCTGAGACATTAACGCCAGGCTTTTGAAAGTTGAAGCCAGCTGTAGTTGTTTTTCTGGTGTCAGGAATGCCATCTGGGTTGTTGTGTTTAAAAGAGCACCCAGGAAAGTTATCTGTTGAGTGGGTGCCAAATTTGACTTTTTTACGTTCACAGTGAATCCCAGGTACTTGAGTAGATTCTGAACAAATTCCAGGTGCTGGAGTAAAATGTCCTTGCTGTCTGCTTGAATAAGGCAGTCGTCCAGATAAGGGTAAATTTGAATTCCCTTGAGTCTGCAATAAGCTACTACTGGCGCCAGGCACTTGGTAAAGACCCTGGGCACAGTAGACAAGCCAAAGGGCAGCGCAGAGAATTGGTAATGTTTCGAGCCTGCCTTGAACCTGAGGTATCTTCTGCACTCCTGTCTGATAAGAATGTGTAGGTAAGCCTCCTTTAAGTCCAATGTCACCATCCATGCATTTTTGCTCAACATTGGCAGGAGCTGCTGCAGTGTAAGCATCTTGAACTTTGGTATCTCCAGGAAAATATTTAAGACTGACAGATCCAGGATGGGTCTCCAAATATTTTGCTTTATGGGAACTAGAAACAGTCTTGAATAAAAGCCTTGTCCTGTCTCTGAATTTGGAAGCAGTTCTATGGCCCTCATAGCCATGAGGGACCTCACCTGTTTTAATGCCTCCGCCCATTGAGCTTTTGGTAGGTCTGGCCATCCATTTGGTTTTGGTAAGGTGTGAAAGTGGAATTTGTAACCTCTTAAAACTACATCCAGAACCCACTTGTCTTAGGTTATGCAAGTCCAATTTAGGTGAAAAAGAGAAAGTTTTCCTCCCAGAGGAACTTCCAGGAGAGAGAGGTTCCTGGAGCCATGCAGGGGGAGTCATTGAGCCTGTTTCCTATAAGGTTGAGACCTATCTTCACCCCTGGGGGTGGAAGCACTCCACTGTCTAGGTCTATAAGAGGTCTGTGCTTGGGCCCTCCCTCTGGGGCGCCTATATCTACCCCTCTGAGGCCTGTCTGAGCTGGGAAAGGGCCAATTTTTAGCTGGCCAATTTCTGCTAAATCTAGGAGGCTGAACTTGTAAGAAATCCTTAACCATTTGCATGGATTTTGCCTTATCCTCCATTTTCTTTATAACCTCTTCAGTCTTAGACCCAAACAAAACATTATGTTGAACAGAAGCATCCAGTAATTTTGCTTTTACTTGATCAGGCAAATTTTGTTCCTTTAACCAAGCATGCCTTCTAATGTCCATGCCAGTGGCTGCCGCCCTGCAAGAGGCCTCCAAAGCATCAAAACCACAGTGTAAGGTATGTTTCCCCACCTGCTCAGTAGCATGCATCAAATCTTGTAATTCCTTATTGTCTGCACATGCAGATATGGTACACAATTTTTGTTTCATAACAGACAAAAGGTATTGCTGATATTTCAACATATGAAATTGACAATTCAAAGCCCTAATAGATAAAGTAGCAGAAGTGTACACTTTTTGCCCCATCTCTCCAAAGCTCTAGAATCGTTATCTGACGGAATAGGGTTCTTAGCAGTGGCGGCCTTAACACCCTTAGGAACCTGAGAAATGGTTTCTGGATCAACAGTAGGATTTGTAAATAGAAACTGGTGAGAGTCAGGGACTCTGTAATATCTATCAGGCTTAGCAAGGGCCGGAGGAAAGGAGTCAGGGGTTAAATCAGACTCAGAAAAGACATCATCCACAATATCCAAAATAGGAGGAATAGCCAGGGGTCTGTGTTGGGGAAGAAGAAGGAAATCCCTAAGCCATCTCTTAGATTCAGAGTACTCCTGTCCTTCCCAGTGAAAATGTTCCCTCATATCATGTAAAGTTTCCCCAAAAGAATAATATTCAGGAGGAGAAGCTGAAGGAATGGATTCCTCAGCATCAGAATCCTCATAAGGAGGGAAAGTATAATCCTGTTCAGAGGAAGACACTGAAGAGATAGATACCTGATCAGAGGATTCATAATCCAATTCTTGTCTTGGCCTTTTGTCTGGAGGGGGATGGGAACCCCTAATCATAGTTAGCAAGTCCTCCGCCATTTTAAGCATTTGTTTTTGAGATTTAGGTCCCGGATCAGAGAAGGCCTGGGCTTGAGTCTTTGTTTTAGAAGGAGTCTTTGTCTTTGCCTTTGCCTTTACCTGAAGCTGCGTAGGCCTGAAAACCCCCTCAGAAGCCGGTACCTGCACAGCGGCTCTGGACCCATCCGAGGGAGCATTATCCGAAGGTCCTGCACCTGGAATATCCGAAGGCCTAGTTGGCTCCTCGTGGGAGTCTGTTTCAGTAAGCGGTTCTGTAATGGCCAACAACAGGGGCTGCGAAAGCATCTCACTGAAGACGGCTGAACCGGCAGCTGGCTCTGATTGTAAACTGTCATCTGATTTGGACCTCAGAGGCCTATCCTTATCTTTGCACCTTTTATGAACTCCAGTAGTCGGAAACGTGTCCGACGACATGTTATAATTAAATCGCCTCCCAAAGTAATGAAAGGCAAAATCGTATCTCCGTTTAATAGTACGTTGATTGAATCTAGCACAAAACCGACAACTAGCTACATCGTGGTCAGGGCCTAGACAAGGAATACAGTAAGAGTGAAAATCCTTATGAGGTATTTGCTTCCCACATGAAATACAATTATTAACTTTTTCTGACATCAGTCTAGAGCAAGAAAAAAGTTTCCCCAGTGGGGTACTTAGCTTTGAAAAGAAGAATGTCTTCGGTATGAAGCACCAAAAATAACAGGAGTCAGCCGACCGGCACTTGCGAACTGCTTCCACCACACGACAAGAAAGACTGGAGAACATGGCGTTGGCTGGGAGCTTTGTACCTCTGGCGCACTGACATCAGGGAGGGTGAGTACACAGCTGACTCCGGACCCAGACTTTGGGATTCTGGCCGACCGAGGGCTGCCTGCCGGCAGGAAGAACCCTACAGTGATGACTGCAACAGTGAAACACGATGAACATCTGGCTACAGACAGGTGAAGTGTAAACATCACCCCCATCCCCAGTAGATACACATGTGCATGTACAGCACCTGCCCCCCTCCCCTCAAGATCAGGAAGCAGGTCTGTAATGCCCTGTCAAAGGCAGCACACAGAGGTCTCCATAGACCGGATACCATTCCTGGCTGCATCCTACATGAATACAGGCATGGACTCTCAGACCCATTCTGCAGTGTAATCAACCACAGCCTGAGCACTGGTGTCATCCCATCTGCACAGAGGACAGAGAGAAAGTTGATAGAAAACAGGTTATGCATTAGCTTGAATGTTCTGCAGGATACAAGTCTGAAACTGAAATGTGTGCATTATGTCATGCCAGCAGTCCTCAATGCCATGGCCGGAAACCTCAATACTATCCATTTAATATAATGTAACATTAATATTGAATAGGAAATAAAAATATACAGATCAAATCCCCAAGCCAAGATAGTGTAGTGGTCAGAGTCCAAGCTTTAAATACACGGTTCAAGTACTACAACAGGCAATACAATTTTACATGGGAAAGCAGTATTAAAAGTACTATTTTCATATTCAAATATGTGGCAAGTTATTTTTGTCACCCAGGGAAGTGCAGCTGGTGTAAAATAGAAGTGTGAGTGCATACATGTGAAACCACCCATGTAAACATGTGTCCCATACAGTATAGTTGCACCCTTGCCATGTAATGGAAATCATATACCAATCACTAAATTAAGTCATTAGTGTGATATTTTATAGGAATAAACTGTGAGCAATGGTTAGCAATCCTCAGCTATGCTCAGCAGGTTTAAGCATTGCTCAAACATGAATGCTAAGCAACAGATAGCTCAGCGAAGCAGATTTGCAAACTGGTAAGCATTGCTAAGTGAAACCTACATGGTTTACACACCTAACAGTTTAACCATATGTTGGCATTGCTTAGCATCACACAAACCCATGCAAACCTGTTTAGAACTGCTTACAATGGCCACAATCCCTCTGTCTGCATCAGCCTCTGTTCTGCCCAGTAATGAGAGAGGATATGATATGACTCAACTATCTAGTCTAAGAGAAGATGTGATGAATCAGAGAGGAAATTAATTTAAGCCCTATTTTTTGAATAATGGTTATAGACCCAATAGAAAATGGGATAATAATATATCTGGATGTCAGAGATATACCATGATATATAGTAGGAGTAGTAAGCCAACTGAGGATATTATAAGAAGAAATTTAGATATATTAAGAGCTCTACCTGGTTTAAATGATAGATCTGTACACTGGTAAGCATTGCTAAGTGAAACCTACATGGTTTAGGTGCCTAATAGTTTAACCATATGCTGGCATTGCTTAGCATCACACAAACCCACACAAAACTGCTTAAAACTGCCACAATCACTCAGTCTGCATCAGCCTCTGTTCTGCCCACTAACAAAATAAACAGCCCTTGCCAGGTCTTGAACCCAGGATCCTGTACACCACAGTCACAGTAAGTTACCATTAAGCCATCTGAGCTGTAGAATTTTCTGCTTATTTTCAAACATATCAATAGGGAAGAAACATTGTGGAATCACAATGATTGTTATTTACAAATATATATATATATATATATATATATATATATATATATAAAATAAAACATATACATATATAGATAGATATATATGTATGGAGATATATATATATATATATATATATATATATATATATATATATAGGTTCATAGGTTCATAGGTTCATACTAGGCTATCTGCCCGAGGGCATTTACAAGCCTAGCCCATCGTTTTGTGGCTTACGCCACCCCTTTAGTATGGGGAACTATACCCATTATTTTGCTGTGCCTCTGTCGAGCAGTGACACTGAGGTAATCCCTGGGGTATATCTGCGATCTCCCATCCATTGGTCAAGATTTCTCTTGAACAAGGCCAGCGAGTGCTCTGCCTCACATGTACCGGGATTTTGTTCCACAGCATAAGGAGTCTTTGGGTGATGAATCTATCCCTCCAGCACGTCCTATTAATAGCCGTGTCAAGGTTTAAGTCTCCGCCCTTGTGGCTCTGATGGATCTAGATTTTTGAGGTGAAGCATATTCATCAAATCTGGGTTTGACATGGCCTTGTATGTTAGGCAAAGGTCACCTCTGAGCAAGCGGTGCGACTGAATAGAGCTGGAGTTCTTTCAGTCGGGCAGCATAGGACAGATTTTGAGACCCTTTATCCTTTTGGTGAGGAACTTTGTGGCCTCTCCAGCTGCTGCAAGTGTCGGGTCAGATACATTCCGAATGGGGCATTGTACTCAATCATTGGTCTGATGAGTGATGAGTAAAGGAAGCTATGACCTCCCTTGATCTAGATGAGAATCCCTTCATGATAAGGTGGGCAATGTAGAAGGTCTTCCTAACTACTTTAGCTACATGGGTGTCGAATGACAGACTACTATCAACCTGGGTCCCCAGGTCCCTGATAACTTCTTCTGTGCTCAGTGGATTGCCACCTATTTGGTAGCTAGGGGTAACCTTGTTTTTCCCGAAGGGTATGACTATGCATGTTTTGGCATTTAACTTTAGGCCGTGGCTCTGGCACCAGTTATCCGTTTCTGTGAGACCCTTCTGAAGGATATCTGTGTCAGATGTGTTTTCTACTATGGCCCAGTTTGCAGTCATCTGCAAACTTTGTCAGCCATAACCCTCCTGTGTTTGCTTGTACTGGAAAAGTAGATGCCAAACAAGAGTGGGCCCAGGACTGAGCCCTGTGGGACACCACTTGTGACAGGCTTTGAGTCTGACATGGCGCCAGCAGCTCTGACCCTGTGGGTTCTGTCACTCAGCCAGTTTGCAACCCATCTTGTGATGTATGGGTTGACATTTAAGCTGATGAGTTTTTCAATGATACCCGAATGGGGTATTGTATTGAAGGCCTTAGCCAGATCGAGGTAGGCTGTATGGACTGCCTTTCCCTCATCAATGGCTTTGGTGACTGTTTGAAAAAGTCAACCAAGTTTAAAAGGCATGATCTGCCTTTGACAAAGCCAAACTGGGTTGGATCCAAAGTCTGCAAATTCCCTATGTCTTTATTTATGAGGTCCATTATGATCCTCTCCATGGCTTTGCAGATAAGGCTTGTCAAGCTAATGGGCGGTAATTTCCAGGGTCGGTGGAGGCACCGCCTTTGTGAAGTGGTACCACAGTTGCAGTGCACCACTCCTGGAGTGCGTATCCAGAGGTAAGACTTTGATTAAACAGCTGTCCTAGCTGTGGGTTTAATTCCTCATTGAGTTCATGGAGCACACAGCCGGGGACACCATCAGGTCCCATGGATGCTGTGTTTTTGCTTTGGAGAGCAGTTCTCACTTGGGCGCTGGAGATGTTTGGGGGCTGCAATCGTTTGGTATAGATATCTCTCCTTTTGGGGAGGGGAGAAGTTTGCACTGAACCTGTCAGCCAGTATGTTGGCAATGTCTGTAGGATCAGTAATCTTCACATCATTTTGAACTAGCTCTGAGCATATCTGGGAGTTTCCTCCCAGGTTTCTAACATAGCTAAAGAAGGCCTTATGATTGTCTTTTGAGTCTTTAGCTATTTTTCTCTCAAAATTTGCTTTGGATGATTTTATGAGAGCTCTTAGTTTTTACTTATAGTGATCAAGGGTGTCTTACCTTTTAAGGATTTTGCTCTATCTTGTAGTAGCTTCCTCCTTTTGTTGTAGAGTTTGTTTATGGCTGGGGTCCACCAGACTGGACGCTTGCCTTTGGTACAAAGAGTCTTTGTTTTGCTTGGGATTGCCTTATCCATGCAGTCCTGCAGGTGCTGGTAGAAGGCATTTGTAAGTGATTCAGCGGCTTGAGTACTGTTTTCCATGGCTCGGGGCCTTAAAGGAGACCACACTAGTCTTTAGAAGTGTGAAGTCGGCTTTCGAGAAGTTCTTTACTGTGGTCTTTTTTATTTCAGGTGGGGGTGGGATGAGGACCTCCAGCGAGATTAGTTTGTGGTCTGATCTCACCAGTGAGGGGTACACCTCCGGTGTTGAACATTGTGCTCCCATGTTCGTGATGATGAGATCAAGTATGTTATCTCCTCTTGTGGGGATGGTGACTAGTTGTTCCATGACATTTGAGTTTATGAATTCCAGGAACTTTTGGGCTAGGGTGTTTGGGCTTGAGTAGTGTTCCCAGTCTATATTAGGGTAATTGAAGTCACCTAGTATGATGGTGTTTGGTGATACATTTATCCCTCTAGTGTTTTCAGGAAGGCCATGTGAGGTTCCTGAGTTTGTGAGGGTGACCTGTAACATGCTACAATTTGCAGAGCAGTCTTGCCTATGGTTAATTGCACCTGGATGGTCTCAGATGCATCGTGCGTTGCCACCAGTCTTGAGGTGTGGGTGTCCTTGATGAATATGGATACCCCTCCTTTCTTGGTATTGTCCAGATTTTGGGGCGGAGCATGATATGAGGTAAAACCTGATAGCGCTGGGGTGCTCTCAGGAGCCTTGAACCAGGTTTCTGTCACAGCACAGACATCGATGTTCTCCATACTGAGAAGGGCCTCGAGTGCGTGCATTTTGAGATTTAGACTTCTGGCATTGAGCAGCATTACCCTTAGTTTTTTCCTTTTTTGTGTTCTAGGGTGGTAGGTTTAGAATTTGAGCCTTGCCTAAAAAGGCACTATGGGGGTGGCAAGAGCCTTTGCCAATATCCGGAATCCCAGGGGTGACAGGTCCGAGCCGTCCCTTAAGCAGCGTGGCTTGTCCAGCATGTCATCCCAGGCAGACAGACACTGGATCCCCTTTGAATGACACCAGTGTTTACGCCAATTGTTAAAGCTGATCATCTTATCTCTGTATTGTGGCATCATTCTTGGTGAAGGTAGGATACTGCTCAAGGTCAGGGTCATACCTGTCTGGGCTACATAATCAGAGAGCTCCTCAATGTCTCTTTTCATGTAGTCCAAGGAGTGCGTCTCAGGTCGTTTACACCAGCGTGGACAATGACTGAATCATATTTGTACCTGCTGTTGAGAGACCTGAGTGCTTGCGTTATGTGGCGGGTTCTAGCGCCCGACAGGCAGCTTACTGTGACCTTCTCCTTACTCAGTCTGGTGAGCGGGATGTCAGTGTGTCTGACTATGGAGTCACCAATGACTAGTGTGTCTGGCATTGTGTTTGGCCTTAAGGGCTGTGACTGTTTGACACTCTGACTGTGAGGTCTATGTGTTGCAGGTGTTGTGTTCTGAGGTGGTGGTTGTTTGGGTGTCTGCTTTGGTGGCCTCTGCTGTTTTGGTAGATTTTTGATCAGAGCCTCAGTATGTCTTTGTGTGTTTATGTGTATGATTTGAGGTTGTAATGGTAATATGTGAGACTGGGTCTATAGTGTGTGTGGTAACCTTCTCCTCCTGACTGGTCTTGCCAGTCCTATGTTGAGAGAGCTCAGCCTCCAGTTTGGCCGTATAGTTGCATCTCTCGCATGTATTTGTGTTTTGTGGGAGGAGGAGAGGGTTGTCTGTGTACATGAGGCAATTGTAACATTGCCTCAATATTCCCAGGTTCACCAGCTGAGCAGGAGAGGACACTAGCAACTGATCCCTCGACATGCTAGAAGGAATAGACAAAAAAAACTTTAAAAAGATTCCGGGGGACGTGGGTGACCGAGAAATGGGGGGTTGTATAGATATATTACCAATAAAGACTGAGGTGTGTGTGTGTGTGTGTGTGTGTGTGTGTGTGTGTGTGTGTGTGTGTGTGTGTGTGTGTGTGTGGTGTGTGGTGTTTGTTTGTGTGTGTGTGTGTGTGTGTGTGTGTGTGTGTGTGTGTGTGTGTGTGTGTATATATATATATATATATATATATATATATATATATATATATATATATATATATATCCAAAATAGAAGCAGACTCAACACCCAATATATCACAGCAACCAATTTATTTGTTTTAGTGCTTTTGTCTGCCTTAAGCCTCAGACTTCATCAGAAACACATTTAATGAACTTTGTAGAAGCTTAAATACCCTTCACCTTGTCATATGATAGCCTTAATAAATTAATTTAAATACAGTAGTAATGATGTTATATTCTGTTATAAAAAACCTCCCTAGTTTTAGTTCCTTAGTACTGTATTTAAATTCATTTATTATGAAGAAACATCACTTAATGAACTTAATTTAGCCTATAGAAACATTGACATTATGTTGAATGATTTGCTTATGGATAGTCAGGTCACCATTAATGAATTCAATTTTTTACAACAGAAATCACCTCAGATACTGACCCATTTTTGGTATCCTAAAAATCCACAAAAATATTGTTGACCCCCCTTTGAGGCCCATTGTTGACACCAAGGCTTCTAAAACATTTACCTAGCTAGGTTTGTTGATTTCTATCTAAAAAATGTATTGGAGCAACATCAGCATGTCCTTAAAGACTCATGGGACTGTTTGAGTAAATAAAGGATAACTTGTGTATGAACATTTGATTTTAGTTACAACTGATGTCAAGGATGTATTTACTGTCATTCCCCATGATATAGGCATGCAATGGTTTTATGATTTCTTGTGTTCTAATACCACCTTGGGTCATAGTAGAATTTTAAAGTTTAGAACACTCATAGACTTAGTTCTTGAGAACAATTTTATTGTGTTTGATAACCAATTTTGTAAACAAAAAGTAGGCATGGCAATGGGGGGGGGCAGCTTGCACCCTATTATTTGCCAATATTTTAACACAATGGGAAACCAACTTTGTCTTCAAAAATGATCTATTTAAATTTTGCAAATTTTATGGTCGATTTTTGGATGATATCCTTATATTTTGGGAAGGGTCACAAGACAGTTTGGAATGTTTGTTTGATTTTTTGAATGAGAGAACAACTTTCTTGTCCTTTACTATGGAATCGGCTGATGACACAATCCACTTTTTTGATTTAGAAATTAAAAAGGGTAATGTTAATAAATGTTTTAACTTGACCATTTACAGAAAACCCAACTTCTCTAACACCCTTTTACATTTTGACAGTTGCCATCCCCTTCACCAGAAGAAAGCACTGGTGAAGGGGCAGTGTGTGAGGTTAGCAAGGATGGTCAGTAATTTTGGACAATTTATTGAGGAAATTGAGATACTGAAGGTCTTGTTATCAAGAGGGGGGGACCCGGAAGCATTTATCGAACCCATACTGCAGGCAGTTATTAAGAAAAGAATTGATGGGTACTTTGTTCCATTATTGGGAACTAATATACAAACAACAGGTACACATAATATTGATAGTGGTGTCAGTAACTGGAACCCCACAGTTGCTGTCATGGGCTTTAATCGGGCCATGATCTTAACATTTAGTCCTGGTTTTGGAGACATTAAGGAGGTCATAAACAATATTTGGTGTATTTTAATGGACAGTGATGAACATAAGGAAAAAATGGGACAAAAGCCAATGGTGGTCTACAAAAGAAGTTCGAATATTAAAAATATTCTGGAAAGGAACACGTATCAAGGTGGGGGAGGTCATATGAGACAATGTTGGCACTGTCCCCAATGCTGTCACATCATGGAAACAGATGCAGTTTACATTGAAGGTTATGGAAAAGTTAAACTGACACAAAAGTAAAATTGTTCGACCAAATGTTTAGTGTGTATAGCTATTTGCCAACAATGTGCTAGGTTCTTCATTGGTAAAACAAAAAATGCTCTTTATAAGCGGATATATCAACATATGTATGATATAAGAAAAGTCAATTTGACCAATGCCTTGGCTAGGCATGTGTTCGAATGCAAAGGACACTTTTTTAGATTTTCAAGCTTGGAACAGATTGTTGACAAAGACATGAGGGGAGGAACAAGAGATATGTGGTTGGAATATAGGGAGTTGGTATGTCAACTTCAGGTTAATGCCACAACCAACCCAGGTCTCAATGAGGCCTTGTCTATTTCTAGTTACCTTAAATTAAAATCCGAGTTTCATATGTGACCATTTAATCATTATTTATTTTTATTTTCCCTAATTAACCAGCAATATTAATGACTTCATATTTCAACAAGAATGGAATTTTATTTGTAATTTAGATGTGCTGTCCTTTAGGGAATTTAGATATATTATGTACATATTTATTTATTTATCTATTCATTGTCATTCCTAAGTGTAGTAGTTTTTCATCAAATTTTGTATATTTTTCAAGGTTTTACAAGTAGTTGATGTTACTATTTACATTTACATGTTTATTTATAAATAACATATTCATTCATTCTTGCCATTTATTGGGATGGGTTTTAATTTTGGGTAACATGTACCACTACTTTAATATTAATGTAATAAAATGTTTTGTTAGCAGGGAGGTTTTTTATAACAGAATATAACATCATTAGTACTGTATTTAAATTCATTTATTAAGGGGAGTGGCTATCATGTGTCAAGTTGAAGGATATTTAAGCTTCTTAAATGTGTTTCTGATGAAGTACGAGGCTTGACGCCGACGAAAGCGCTAAAACGAATAAATTGGTTGCTGTGATATATTGGGTGTTGAGCCTGCTTCTATTTTGGATATAGTTTGCTGATTTTTGTGTTTCTTGGTCTGATATATATATATATATATATATATATATATATATATGTGTGTGTGTGTGTGTGTGTGTATGAAAATATATACACACACACACACATATATATATATATATATATATATATATATATATATATATATATACATACATACATACGTGTATGGGGATACAGATATATACAAGGGAACATATGAAAAGAACAAAACAAATATATACATACACACACACACACAAACACACACACACACACACACACATATTTTATATATATATATATATATATATATATATATATATATATATATATATATTTTTTTTTTTTTTTTACAGTCTGTCATACCTCAGAACATCTTAGTACAAGGGGTCTGGACCAAGCCAAACAAAGTTGGGGGACAAGGGTATGGAAATAGGGACACATTGAAACTAACTGAGTAGATAAACTGAGGACATTGCTGCAGTAACACTGTCTGATCTAACATATGTTGGATGCAATATCAGATGTCTAAGAAATCAATTGCCTGTCATTATGTAGCGGGTCCATTCAACACATCATCCCACTGAATTGTCAGAAATACACACCTGTCATGGGGACCCGACCAAATATATGAGCCAGACAACTTTACATCCTATGAACACCTGAACAGTTAAGAGCTATGAGTGCAGCTATGTAACATTAAGGAAACTACACTAATCTGACAAGCACGGCACCAAGTACCATCCAATATATAGTCAGGACAACACCACACTACCCCAAAGCAGTGCTGGGGAATTACACATGCATTAGCTAATACAGCATGCATTGCAGGTATGTAAATATACTGAAAAAAGATACCAGGGTGAAAGTGCATACATACATCCAATTGCACCACATTCACAGCAATAAACTGGTAAACCTACAAAACACTACAGTATAAAGACTGTGTGGACAGATATATCTTGAATGACTGTCACAGAATACCCCTACATGTACTGTCCTAGGTCACAGTGTAGCTGGACTTGTGTGGTGGTATGGGATATGCCTCAGAATGCCCATACAAAAATGTACTGCTGATAGACCACCAGTAACCATAGCAGCATGCACAGTTGGATACAAAAGGATGCGTGTCACTCACATCTGCACCCCCATCCTCCACAGGCCAACTAAGTAAACAGTGCACTACTACAAATTCTTGATAGGTCAGCCACAATAGCCAGACATACACTGACCTCCTGACTGTACAGAGTTCCACAGGTTATCTACCCTTTGCCCTCATATTTATAGCCACTACCCCAGAACATGTGTGGGATTCCACATCACTTGGATGATGTCAGGAATGACAGCACTAAATAATGATAGACCATACCAAACCACGTCATAGTGCATGACATATGGACACAGCCTAATAAAATAGTGGCCCAGAAACAGGGGGATATGTACAACAGTGTTGTTATAAACTCCAAACGTCATTTGCAATGAGGGGCATGGCACAGTGGTAACACATCTAGTGTGTCATACCCAAGGTACAGCTGTACACAATTACCCAGTCTGTATAACAGTTACTGCATGTACCACAGAGTTTATATGGCTGAGGGGTTTATACAGGTAAGTGTATGGTAGTAGACATCAGCATCTCTTGTAAAGTGGACAATGGGAAGTGTATTGGGTGTTACACACTTCACATTGTTGTAAACTACACCACCAGAGGATATTGTGTCAAACAAACACACAGAGAATACCATTCACACACACACACACACACACACACACACACACACACACACACACACACACACACACACACACACACACACACATGCACAGGATCACAATTGCCAGTGTTGGCTTTGGAGCCCCTACCCATCTAGTTAGTGTACTACCATGTTAGGCAGTTATCGAAGGTGGCACAGAGCTTATATGTGGAGAGTTTTCCACAGTACATGTAAAGTGAATTACATCCCGTGCCCTTGTAAGGTATGGCAGTGGGGGTGTACTGGATATGAATGGATTCATAACACTGTCACACACAAGTCTACACACTCCAAAACACTGCTATACACACCAATGCACACGCACACACAAATGTGCCAGAATTGTGATTTGCAGCCCTGCCTCTCTAGCTATTCATTTCATACTGTTACATAGCTGTTGTACACTGCCCAAGGCTTGTAGGTCTGCAGAGTGTCTACAGATACCTCTACGCTTGATGTAAAAAGCAGCCCTTATAGAGTGGAACATAGGATGTGTGCTGAGAGTACCATGGTCTAAAAGTGTAAAACATAGCTACCCAATGGATATAGTCCTACCTGAAACACACTCAGGATACTGGTCTTGCACGTGTGCATACACACACACACACACACACACACACAGACACACACAGACACACACACACACACACACACACACACACACACACACACACACACACACACACACATTTGCCAGATATTAGAACCCCTACCTATTTAGTTATTGCTACTAAACTGTTATGCATTTATTGCATGCACCACAGAGCTTGTAGGGTGAACTGCATTCCACGGTTCCTCTAACGTGAACAACATCACCAGGCCTTGTAAAGTATGGCAATGGGAGATGTACTGGGTGAGAATAGACTCAAAATCCTCTAACCTACAGAAATATACACAATGACAAACACAGATACAGTCATACACACATTTTCCAGAACTGAGGTTAGCAGCTCTGCCTATCTTGTCAGTCAGTCCATACTGTCACATTGTTCCTACATATAGCACATCCCTTACTGGGCTGAATAGTGTCATCAGATACCTCTACAGTTGATTGAGACAGCAGGCCTCGTACACTGGACCTTGGGACATGTACTGGGAGTACCATAGTCTAATAATGTAAAACCCATCCCCCACTGGATATAGTACTCACTCAAAACAGGATACTGTTGTCACAGACACAGTCAAACATTTGCCAGGACTGAGATTAAAACCCCTACCTATCTAGTTATTGGTACTACAGTGATATACATTTATCACATGCACCATGGACCTTGTTGGGTGAAGACTGTTCCATGGCTCTTCTAAGATGAGCAACATCACCAGCCCTTGTAAAGTATGATAATGTGCAATGCACTGGGAGAGTGAGGCCTCAGAATGCTGTCTCCTACAAATATACACACGTACAAACACCTGCACACACATTTACACACACACACAAACATACACACACACAAACATACACACACACACACACACACACACACACACACACACACACACACACTCACATTTGCTAGGACTCAGATTGGAACCCCTACCTATGTAGTTATCGGTACTATAGTGTTATGCAGTTACCGCAAGGACCAGGGAGCCTGTAGGGTGAAGAGTTTCACAAGGTACCTTTAAAGTGTATAACATCACCAGCCCTTGAAAAGTATGGCAATGGGGGTTGTAGTGGGTGAGAAGGGCATTAAACTACTTTCACCTACAACTTTATACACTCACAAACACTTTTATACACAGTCATGCAAACACACGTTTGCCAGTACTGAGATTCATAGGTTCATGTGTTCATAGGTGTGTACCAGGCTAATGGCAATGAAGCCATTACAAGCCATGCCCACGGGAGTACCCTGGCATTATGCCACCTGACATTTGTCCACAGTGCATCTATCAAATATTGCCACTTGAATGATCCCCATAGTGACGGTTAAATTCCCCATCCACTCATCCAGATTTCTCTTAAAAAGGGCCAGTGAGGTGCTCTGATTGACATGTATGTGACATATAGTCCATAATGTGGCCAGTTTCTGGGTTATAGACCTGTCCCCCAGCATGTTCTGTTAATTGTGGTAATGAAGTTGTGGTCTCCGTTGCATGTGGTGCAGACGGATTGGGATTTCACTAGATGTGGCATTCCTAACAGGGCTGGGCAGACATGGCTTTGTCATTCAAGGAGAGATTGCATGTAAGTAGCCAGGATGTGACCAAGAATACATGGAGGTATTGGACTTTGTCCATATAGTACGGTTGTTTAAGGCCTAAGCTCCTATTTGTGAGATGCGCCACCCCAGTTGTTGCAGGTGTCTAGTGAGGTACATGGCAAATAGGCCATTGTATGTGATGTTTGGGCTAATGAGGGGAAAGTAGAGGGAGACATTGACCTCATCCTTCCTGGATGCAACGCCATTACTTATGAGATGTGCCACATAGATGCACTTTCTGTCCACAGTGGCAATGTTGTGGTCATAAGAGAGGTCGCTGTCAACCTGTATTCCCAGACCTCTTATAACAACTTCTGTGTCAAGTGGACTACCAGCAATGTGGTAATTCATGGAAACCACGTTGATCCCAGAGAGGATGGTGAAAGATTTCTTGCCATTGAGCCTAAGGCCAGTGTTCAAACAACAGTCATAGGTTTCAGTGGGGACTGTATGAAGGATGTCAACAGAATTTGGAGATGTAAACATAGCATCCACTTTGCAGTTGTCTGCAAACATTGTCAGCAAGAGTCCCTTTGTGTTGGGCTGGATGTCAGAGGCGTATGTACCGTACATGGGGAGAACCAGGACCAGACCCTGTGGTACTCCACTCGTGACTGGTCAGCAGTCTGACATGGAGTCCACTGCCTTCACACTGTGTGTTCCATCCATGAGCCAGTTTGCAACCCAGCTAGTGACATAGTGGTTGATGCCTGGCTGAGTGTGTTTGTCTATAATTCCTGAGTGGGGAATAATATCAAAGGATTAGATGTCCCACCTATCTTGTTTTTGATACCATACTGTTACATAGTTATTTCACATAGCACACAGCTTATAGGGCTGCAGTTTGTCTACAGCTACCTCTACAGTAGTTGACAACAGTGGGCCCTGTAAAATGGACACTGGGACATGTGCTGGGTGGACCACACTAAAAGATTGCAAAACCCACTCCCTAATGGACATGGTTCACACACACACACACACACACACACACACACTTACTTGCCAGTACTGAGATTAGAGCCCCTGCCTATCTAGTGATTTGCACTATAGTGTTATACAGTTATCGCACGCACTACAGAGCTTACTGGGCTGACAATTGGCCAAAGGTGCTGATAAGGGGAATTACATCAGCAGGACTGATAAAGTAGGGCACTGGGTGGGAAACTTATCAAAATATGTCTTCTTACAAACATACACACACACTTATACACCCACATACATATTTGCCAGATCTGAGATTAGAACCCCCTGCCTAGCTAGTGATTTGTACTATAGTGTGACATAGTTATTGCACACACTACAGAGCTTACTGGGTTGAAAACTGGCCAAAGGTGCTGCTAAGGGGAATGACATCAGCAGGACTGATACAGTGGGGCACTGGGAAGTGTTGCAGGTGGGAATGCCCTAAAACTGTTTCACCTGCAAACACACACTCCCTCACACTCACACACACAACTGTCTCTCTCACACACACACATTTGCCAGTATTGAGATTAGAACCCCTACCTATCTAGTTATATTTGTTCTATAGTGTTACACAGTTATTGCACCTACTACAAAACTTATAGGGGTGATAGGTGTTCAACGGTACTTCTAAGGTGAATGACAGTAGCAGATCTTGTGAAGTAGAGCATTGTGAATTGTACTGAGTGGTTACAGTCTCATAATACATTGACCTACAGACACACACACACAGGCAGGTGATGTGATACTATAAACCCAACCTCAGTACTGTTACACAATGGGGCTCATCTTTTCTGCTGGCACGTGCAACTGTTTACAACTGTTAAGCCACTGTCCACAGCAGGACATCACTGTATGCCATTCATGGTATCTGTGTGTGTGACTCACTCTGTGTCCTCCCTGTGTGTGTGTGTCTCTCTCTCTCTCTCACTATATATATATATATATATATATATATATATATATATATATATATATATATATATATATATCACTGTCTCTCACTTCCCCACATCTATATGTGTGTATGCTTGACATCTGTTGTTATCCACAGCTTCCAAAGGGTCAAAATCCAGGGTATCTAAACAGAAATTTTCATGACCAACCTGGGTTACAACAAGGGAATAAGAAGAGAAGCTGGCAAGATCAACAGCATGGTGCCAGATATAATTCCTGAACCAACAAACGGGGAAAATGGACATAATAAAGTTAGACTTTCTAATAATACAAATGTGAGTGGTTTTGAATATATTGTACATTTGTCTGAATGTATCATTAGCAATGAAGAAAAAATGTTTTACATAGGGTTTTGAAATTTATCCCAGTGTGTCTTCCCAGAATGTATGAGTTAAAGGGGGAAGGATTTAATTTTATTCGCAAGTTTCATTTAATAGATTTCTATGGAAATTAAACAAAAAGTTTAGAAGCAGATGTGAACAATGTAAGTTTTGTAGATGTAAGTAATGAAGAGAGTTCTTTTTTTGTAATTCTGATTCAGAATGCAATTTTGATACTAGTGATGTTTCTTATAAAAGTAAATTCATGCCTCCTTTCAAGTTTGATAAAACTGAAATGTTTCATCATATGCTAAATTATGCGATAGAGCAAGATGAAATTCAATATAATATGACACAAAAAGAATGGGTCACTTTAAAAAAAATTAAGGGAAAGGAAGGAACTCATATTTAAGCCTGCAGATAAGGGGGGACAACTAGTAATAATGCATTACACACAATATGTAAATATGTGTTTACAGCATCGAGAAAATGACAAAATTTATGACAAAGTAGGATTCTTAACTTATCTGGAGATGGTTAAGAACTATGAAGAATTAATATATAAAGGGGTCAGACTAAATTATTTTTGTCATGAAGATGCTAAAAATAAGTTCTTAAATAAAAGTAGTGAGCTGGCAAAGTTTTTTTTGTGTGCCTAAAATACATAAAAGCTTGGTTAACCATCCAGGTCGTCTTATTGTATCTGCCTGCAGTTATGTAACCCATAATTTGTGATGTTTTTAGCATCAATTTTTGTTAAAAAAAGGTGATAGAATTACCTTCATATATTAAAGATAGTTTAGATTTTTTGGATAAACTAAAGAAGATAACATGGCAGAAGAACATGTTTTTTATAGTGATAGATGTAGTCAGCCTGTACACCAGTATTAAACACAGTGATGGAATAGAAGCTATAGATTTTTTTCTGGGAAAAGCCCCAGTAAAAAGTATATTATAGAATTGACATTGTTTTGTTTGGAAAATAATATATTTGAATTTGATGGCTCTCTGTATCATCAGAAATGTGGGACAGCTATGGGGGCAGCTTTTGTGCCCACATATGCTAATTTATTTATGGGTCTCTATGAAAATCTATATGTGTATAGGAATGACTTTTTTAGAAAACATGTTGTTCTATTTAGAGATGCATTGATGATTTTATTTTTGTATGCAAGGGGGGTTATGGAGAGGTGGAGAAGTTTGTTCAAGAACTGCAAGTGAATAGGTTTGCAATCAAGTTTGATGGGTTACAGAAAAGAAAGATAGTAAATTATCTGGATATTACAATAGAATGTCAAGAAGACGGTAAACTGAAAACTAATATATTTAGAATGATGGGACAACCAAGCTTTATGTTGCATGGAACTAGCTGTCATCCCCCTATACTATTTCTTCCATTCCTTATGGGGAAATGGTTAGGGTTAAACGTTTGTGTAGTGACAGGAAGGAATGTGAGAAGGACGTTCAAAACACAGCTAATATGTTTATAGAAAGGGGCTTTGACCCAGATAAAGTATGGTTAGGGTACAATAAGGTACTGAATAAAAAAGTAAAAAAAAGTACTATAGTAATGCAGGAAAAGACTGCAAAGGAAAAAGAAAGTGGGTTATATTTTGTGTCTAAGTATACTAATTTTTTTTAATATTCTAGAGAAAATAGTTAGGTATTACTGGTCCTATATACAGAAAGAAAAATCCTGCCTAAAAATGTTAAACTGTGTTTTTCATATAAAAGAGGCAGGAGTCTTAAGGACATGGTACATGGAAAATTTGAGAGACCAAAAAATATAGAAAATGGTATAGTGAGGCATGGAACTATTCCATGTGATAACTGCACAGTATGTAAATACATTGAGGTAAAAAACTTCCAAAACTCGCTGAAGGTGATAAAGACAAATAATAAAGTTGCAACGAGTAAAGACTTCAGAGCACCACCACGTCAACAGAATTGGTCTAATTCCAATGAAACAACCAAATAAAAATAAAAATAAGTATTTATCGAGAATCAAGCACTTAAAAACAAACTGTATAAAAACTGAGAATGATAAGCTATTCAGCCTTCGTCAGATCGTAACATTTTTATCTAAAACACCTCCTAAAAAGAAGTAGTCATCCAATCAAATTACTATAAAAATAGAAGACCAATGGTTACATTCAAAAACATTGATTTCTTATAGGATCAAAAGTAGAATTAACGTCCAATCAGATGAACAGAATAAATTCCGTTTAGTGTGAATAAAACTATTGGACAATACACTAGTGCCAATCCCTATGGTTCGATTAACATAACAGGAATTAATGACACATCCTATCCAGCTGCAAAGGCAACTAGTATTTAACACTAGCCGAGTTAAGATGAAGGTAATATATATAACACACATAACAAATCATAAGCATCATAGAAGCATTGCACATAACTCAGACAGAAAATAGTCACAAACTGTGCATAAGCGCTGTAAACAACATGAGTGCTAAATCACCTGCAAAAAATACAGTATCTCCTGTGTTTAGTGATCAGCCTATGATATTAAGGCTTTTAGCTGAGCCACCAGTAAAAAAGTAACCTCAACTCTTCTCAGAAGGCCGATCAAAAATCGCCAACGGCACTTAATTTGCATGTCATTTCTCAGCCAAAAATAATGGATATACAACTCTCCTTACAAATCATTCAAAAAGGGAGGTAATAGTTCTTTGGATAGTAGCGCTAAGTCGCCAGCAAAAACACAGTTACTTCTGTGTTTAATAATCAACCTATAATATTAATACATTTTACTAGGCAACCAGTAGGAGAAATTAACCCAAACCTTCTCAAGGTGCCGATCAAGGAAAAGCCAATGGCACCTAATCTACATATCAGTTCTCAGCCAAAAGTAATGAATGTACTGCTCCCAATACAGGTCAACTAAAAAGGGGAACATATGATCTTTAAATATTACATTAAGGCCAACCTCTGCAAGTAGGATAACATAATAACTGTCCAGAAAAAAATCCACCTTGATGCTGAGAATTGGCTGTCATCGTCAACCAGAGGACATACACAACTATGAATTGAACTGTGTGCGAGAAATCATAAATATCATAGAAACATAGTGCGAAGTGCAAATATTTTGTACTTGAGTTTATTGATGTATTCTCACTAGTTTTATTTGGTTTGACTGTTATCTGTTGCGATCTATATCTCAGATGTCTGCCACTTGATGCGGAATTTTATTTGCTGCAGGAATGTCGTTTACGTTTGTGTTTTGTTCAATCTAATGGACTGTACTGCCATACTAATGCTATATGACTGGTTTTGAATTTTATTTGACTGGTTTTATACATATAAACATGGAATAGTTGCTTTCTGATAATTTCTCTTAAGCTATTTGCAGCAATTTTTGGTGGCATCCACACTATTCATCTTTTTTTTTTTTTTCAATAATCATTTTTATTATTTTTCACAACCATATTACAAATTCACACATTACAATATATACAAAATGCTTCCATTGGTTAATTTCACATATATATCAACCTCATGTATTGATCAAAGGTACAGCACTAACAATCAAAAGGAAAATAATAAAAAAAAAAAAAAATTCAACATTAACAAATCCAAGCCAACAATCTGTCTTATCTGTACATTTTCTATCTAATCTAAGGTTGATTTAGACTATATTCTGGTTCCCGAGAAAAAGTGGATAGTAACCTCTTAAGCCAAAATAATATTAAAAATTTGCTCCCAGATTTTTATGTTGTTGATATTTTTCTTGTGATCACTAATTAACAGTTTATGCGCTAAGATGTGTTTTATTGCCAACAATCTGAAATTTTCCCACGATGTCTGGGCTGGGTTCAACCAATTTGTGGCTATATATAATTTCATTAATAGGCAAATATTCATAATTACAATCGTTTTTGATTTATTTAGATTCTCCGGGGGAATATGAAGAATCATAAACTCCCAAGAGAGTGTTGAATTTTGGTAACCCATTTTTTGTAACTGCAATTTAATGAATTCCACAATTTATAAATGCACTTACAACTCCAGAACATGTGAAGCAAATCTGCTGTCTGATCAAAGCAATGTGGGCATATGGGTGAATTCTTCGCATCAAATTTGTGCAAAGTGAGACGAGTATAGTATGCATTGTTAAATATCATCAGCTGTGTAAATACCAATTTCTGAAGGGATACGGACTTTAATGTTAATTTAAATGCCTCCAATATCTTATTGTTATCTGGGAATATCAATTTCTCTCTCCAGTAACTCGATAAAAGAATATAATTATTATACTTCCTCTCTTTTATCAATTTATATGCTGCGGTTATATATTTTCTATCCTGCAACAGCGCTTCCCATAGATTACGAGAAATGATTAAATCTTCCCCTTTCATTTCAAAGTTGTTAAAATAGTTTATAACCAAGTCTTTTAGCTGTCTTACTATAATTAAATAGGAAATAGGGAGTTCTATTTCTTTTAAAATATCCTGTACTGGTACTCCTAGAAAAGGATATAAATCGAGTACAGTTAACTCCATGATTAAAGGGAATTTCTTTAGATCAATCAATTGACCACCAATTGTTAAATTTGGGTTCCTATGAAATGGTTGGAAAACCATCATATATTTTAGTAAATTTAAGGAAGCGAAAAGAGTTTGAATTGCCGTTACATAACTTTTGATGTGCTCCATTAGCTTATATTTACTCATTGTCCAATTATTTAAAAGGGTAATGCTTTAGCGTTGACTCCCACTTCATTTATATGCTTGTACGTTAAGAGGACCCATTTGGGTGTCCATTTTCTATTATCACTATCGAAGTAAGACGTCTTTAAAATCCTATTGGCCTGAATCACTAAATAGTACATTTCGAAATCCGGTAATTCCAGACCCCTTATTTTTGGAGCCATCAATTTTTCATATGAAATTCTCGTCTTCCTAGGTTCCCAAAGAAATCTTCCCAATCTTATATGAAGCTGTTTAAAGAATGTTTTGGTAATTCTGAGTTGTGCAGCTCTAAAAATATATAAAATTCTAGGAAGAACATTCATTCTTATGATAGCTGCTCTTACCATCATCGGTAACTTCAATCTACTCCATCTTTCAAGATCCAATGTTATTTGATCTGTAGTTGACTTTACATTGTTAATAAAAAAATCTCTATTTTCAGTTGAGAAGACAATTCCCAGATATTTTATCTTTTCTTCCGTCAATACTTGTCCTATTAATGGTAGCATTGAAAAAGGTGTGGGTGTCTTTAATGGGAATATTTTAGATTTTTTAAAATTTAGCTTGTAATTGGAAATTCTCTCATTTCTATTGCAGCTAATATTTTTCAGTATCGGAAACAGGTGTGGTACAATATATGTTTAAATCATCTGCATAGGCAGCCATCCTAACCTTTATTCCATACAGTACAGGAGAATTATAAAAACATTTTGCTTAAGGTGTAAAAATAAAGGCTCCAAGTAAAGATTAAATAAGATGGGAGATAATGGGCAGCCTTGTCGGGTACCATTTATGATTTTTATCCTATTCGAGCATTCGTGATTTATAAATAAATTTGTGTATGCATTTCTATATAGTATCCTTAACATTGAGATAAACTCCTGCAGTATATTAAAATAAGGTAATGTATCAAATAAATAATCCAAATTAACCCTATCAAATGCTTTCTGAGCATCAATAATTAGGGCATACAAATTCAGGTTTTTATATTTCGCATAAGAGATTAAGGTATGGAGTGTTAAGGTATTATCCGTGGTCTGCCTCCCATCCATAAACCCCGCCTGTTCCTCTGATATTATTGGGTTTATTACCTTTTTCAGCCTACTCGCCAGAATGGATGTCATGATTTTCATGTCCATATTCAAAAGTGATATAGGCCTGTAATTATCAGGATTTTTGGAATCACCTTTCTCTTTTAATATCAGAACTGCCCTTGAGGCATTAAAATGAGGATCATTAATTCTATTTAGAGTGATATAATTAAAAGTCTGTGACAATACACTGCTCAAAATCTCACTAAAAGATTTGTAGAATTCCGAGGTCAAACCATCTGGGCCTGGGGCTTTGTGAGGCTTCAGTTTCTTGATTGTTTCGGACACCTCCTCAACTGTAATCAGTTTGATTAAATCTCTCTGAAATTCCTTGTCAATATTAGGGAAAGTGATTCTCTGTAAAAAATCTTTTCTGTCTTTATCTTGCAAGAGTGTCTGCTTCTCACCATAAATCTGATTAAAAATTTTTCAAAGGTCTTCATGATATCCGCCTTGTCAGTATATGTAGTATTGTTATAGTGTATTTCAGTAATTAATCGTGTTGATTTCATCTGGTTAATAATACGAGCTAATGCTTTCGAGGGGGTTTGAATATGATTTGCATATTTAACTAAACTTCTTTGTTCATAAAGTGACAAATTTCTATTATGAAGTAAAAATAGTTCTTTTTGACATCTTAATAGCTCAGTTTCTGTCTGTTCATTATAGTTCCTCATCAAATCTTGGTCCAGTAATTGAATTTTAGTTTCTAAATCCAATTGAGTCTTCTTTGTAATTTATAATATGTAGCTTTTTGTATAAATAGTCCTCTTAGCTGCGTTTTAGTTGTAGCCCATTCTATATCTATTGGGTGTCTATTTTGGGAAATATTATTTAATGACTGTTTAAGTATCTCCTTGACTTCCATTAATATATCTTCCTTGGTTAGTAAATATGGGTTCAAGGACCAATTTTACCCTCGAAGCCTCTTAGTATCCATATTACTACTGTTTAAGGTTAAAGTTATCTTTGAATGGTCTGAGAGTTGTCTGACTTGATTAGAAACACTAGGGTCAGCTGAGATCAACACCTCTGAAATTAAGAAAAAGTCAATTCTCGACCACATTTTATGGCAGGTTGAATAATAAGTAAAATTCTCTGCTTTCCCTTGTGAGTGTATGTGTTTAAAAGGGTCATAGAGTTTGACATCCATTTTCAATTCTTTCAATGCTACCATTGCCTGTTTATTGAATGCTGAAGAAGCACCCAACTTGTCTAATTTAGGATCTTGATAAGAGTTCCAGTCACCTCCCAACACTATATAGAAATTATTGTATGACTGTAAAATGGAATAGATTGAAGCTATGAAATGATGCTGATTAACATTAGGGGCATATACACATATTAGTACTATAGGTTTATTATAACATTTGGATGTGAGAAGGACCAAACACCATCTACCCTCCTGATCCATTTTCACATCCCTAATATCTCCCTGAAAGTGATTCTTAACTAAAATTGCCACCCCTGCACTATTTGTTGTTCCTTCCGCCGTCACAATCTTCCTAACCCATTTCTTATCCTTCACTGACTCCCACTGATCATTAGTCATATGCGTTTCTTGTAATAAAATACAACACGCTGATGATTTGAGAAACAAATGAAAAAACAGCTTTATTTTTTTCATGTTCTGGAGTCCTTTGACATTCCAAGATTCTATTATCCACATTTAACGTTCATTAGAAATATAACTCGATATCTAATCTCTTTGAGCAACCTTAGAATAACATAAGTTGGTGTATCATCAATTGTATGGAAGCAAAACTGCCATCCTATCCCTACCCAGTGCCTACCCACTATTCCTCTGGACCAGGATGAACATAGGTTTTTTACATTACTGGAAACCATCTGAGTAACTAATCTACTAATTCTATTATTTAACAATGAAACCCCATGCAAAAAACCTACAACAACTACTTCTACATCTACAAAGCCTAATTCTGACATTCCCTACTAAACACTACTTATAGGTAACTACAGCTCTGTACATATTTATGGATATACAAATAAACTAATTGTACCCTGAGATTCTAATGTACTTCAATTCACTTCAGCTTTATATTCAGCAATAGCAAATAACGTTCTAATTTGTTGTTCTATACAGTATTAAATATTAGTTGACATAGAAAGCAGACAGTTATTTAACATTTCCCAACATCCTGTATCTACTGAATAAAATGATCTAACTACTTTAATCTGCTTTGTTCTTCCCCTACAACTTACCTACTAACATATTAATATTGAAAACCAATGCAGTTCAAAATAAAACTATAATGGCACTTTCATTTGTAATAACCATATGTGAATAAGATAGGAACCAAGGGGTTAAAATAAAAAAAAGAGAAAAAAAAGCATGAAGGGAGCACAGCAAAAGGAGAAGAAATAACAAAAAAATGCCTTAAATTACACATAAAAAAATAACTTCTTTTATGTTCTTTTATTATTATATGCACATTGTTTAAATCTGATCAACTAACCATTTTTACATCATTTAGCAGTTAGAAATAATACCACCTATCTACATGAATAAAGGAAAGGAGTAAAGAGAAGAGAGATATAGGAAAAAAAAGAGAAAACAAATATAAAAAAAAACTACAGTACCTTATTCTGCCACTACACATAACCATCTCCTTTTTTAATACACAATGCATTTCCACAGTGTTTACCTGCATCACTTTGACTTCACAGACTATCTTATAGTCCTTTTCCTGCAAAATAAGTCCAAACAGGTTTCTTTTTACTTCGCCAGCAGTTCCTCTTTCTTCTCAGCTATTTAAACTGTAAAGGCAGTTCAATCAACTAGAACTACGAGATAAGAAGATAAGAAAATAAAATTCCAGGCCTGCTACAAGAAACAGAACAGACAAAGGATTTTAAAGCCTCAGATTGTCATAAATGAAACATCCCATTCTCCCTGGTGCTGCAGAAAGCCAAAATGGACTGTTCACATTTCTGAAGATGGGAGAGCCTTAAAAATCTTCAAAAAAGTAGGTCTTGCTTCTTTCCTTGTGCTTACAGAGTATTTAATGCCATCCACAGTAAAAATTAGGTTATTAGGATATTTCATTTAAAATCTGATATTTTTGTCAATCAGTAACTTACAATATGGAGCCAGCATTTGTCTAGATTGCCTTATTTGTGTTGGTAAATCCTGTGCTATAGAAATTTTATTATTTTGCCACATTATAGATCCACCAGATTTTTTAATAGTTAACAGTACTTTGCTCACATCTTGGTAGTTCAATATTTTAACATAAACAGGTCTGGGTATATTTGAAGCTTGAGATTCTCTGTATGCTCTATGCGCCCTTTCTATGACCATCTGCTTAACAACCTCAGAGTCCTTGAGCAGTATTTGAATATTTGTGTAATAGAAGTGATCAGGTCATTATATTGAATAGATTCTGGGATCCCTCTAATGATTATATTGTTACGTCTGGATCTTGCTTCCAAGTCCAGAATTTTATTTTGCATCATTTGAATGTCAGTTCCATGTGTCTCTGTTCTTTTAGTGAGCATTAATATATTGTCTTCATTGGTAGCAATTCTAGTTTCTGATTTCTCCATTCTTTCGAGAATCCGATTACATGTGTCACTAAATGAAAGTGTTTGAGATGTTAGCTCTTTTAAGGCATCCTGTATAGGTAGCAATGCTGATTTGATTTCTTCCATTGTGACCTGTTGATCAGATTTTGTTGATGGCCCTGTTTTTGCAGTCTCTTGCTGTTTGATAGTTTTCTGTCTCTTGATTAAAGATTCTTTCTCCGGTGATTGCAAAGCTGACAGCTTGGTTTTGGAAGTTGTAGTTTCCATATTTTAGTCCTCCTTTGACATTTCGAAATTCTGCACGAAGATTTATTTCCCAAAGAAAAGTTACAAAAGTGAGATCAATCAGTCCTTTGTTTGGTTCTCTGTTCAGAGTCAACCTGACAATCAGATCCAATCCTGCTATTACCAAGTATTTTTTTTCGATTTTTCTTTCTCAGAACCAAAAGTGACTTCTGGTCAATTAGTAATAACTGCCAATTAGTTTGTTTACTCTAAGTATAACTCCACAGGGTTGATTTTTTTCTCAGTTATTTGAAGAGCTGAAGTACTGCAGTGCTTATAGAACGGCAGCCATCTTTGTTCCCCCACACTATTCATCTTTGTGTAGCCTAAGTGGCTTTTTGTAGCCGCAGCTGCACCTGGTTATTGAAGTGGTGTGTATTTAATGCTTTTATTCATATTCTTTCCATTTTAGGTCTTTTCATGGGAGATGGGCATGTGTACAACAGGTAGGACCCACTTTGAACCACCATTGGTTGATATCCCCTTTCTTAGACTTATGAGAGCTTGTTGTTAGTATATTTTTTATTGGGGAATTTTTCCCCTGGACTGGTTTATTAAGAAGAGTTAAATTTGCTTCACCTCATTGGTTGTTTATTATATTGACTGAATGCTATAGGCTGCTCATTAAACACGGAAAATTATGTGTTTTTCCCAGCGATGAATTTATTATGATGTTTATTTTCATTTGAGAATTACTTAGTGATTAATTGACTTATAATGTTTATGTGATTTTTCTATATTATTAGTATTGAAGATTTGCACTTCTCACTATGTTTCTATGACACTTATGATTTCTCGCACACAGTTCTATTCATAGTTTGTGTATGTCCTCTGGTTGACTATGACAGCCGATTCTCAGCATCAAGGCGGATTTTTTGCTGGACAGTTATTATGTTATCCTACTTGCAGAGGTTGGCCTTAACGTAATATTTAAATATCATATGTTCCCCTTTTTAGTTGACCTGTATTGGGAGCAGTACATTCATTACTTTTGGCTGAGAACTGATATGTAGATTAGGTGCCGTTGGCTGTTCCTTGATTGGCCCCTTGAAAAGGTTTGGGTTAATTTCTCCTATTGGGTGCCTAGTAAAATGTATTAATATTATAGGTTGATTATTAAACACGGAAGTAACTGTGTTTTTGCTGGTGACTTAGCGCTACTATCCAAAGAACTATTACCTTTCCTTTTTGAATGATTTGTAAGGAGAGTTGTATATCCATTATTTTTGGCTGAGAAATTACATGCAAATTAAGTGCCATTGGCTATTTTTGATCAGCCTTCTGAGAAGAGTTGAGGTTACTTTTTTACTGGTGGCTCAGCTAAAAGGCTTAATATCATAGGCTGATCACTAAACACAGGAGATACTGTGCTTTTTTCAGGTGATTTAGCACTCATGTTGTTTACAGCGCTTATGCACAGTTTGTGACTATTTTCTGTCTGAGTTATGTGCAATGCTTCTATGATGCTTATGATTAGTTATGTGTGTTATATATATTGCCTTCATCTTAACTCGACTAGCGTTGAATACTAGCTGTCTTTGCAGCTGGGTAGGATGTGTCATTAATTCCTGTTATGTTAATTAAACCATAGGGATTGGCACTAGTGTATTGTCCAGTAGTTTTATTCATACTAAACGGAATTTATTCTGTTCATCTGACTGGATGTTAATTCTACTTTTGATCCTATAAGAAATCAATATTTTTGAATGTAACCATTGGTCTTCTATTTTTACTAGTAATTTGATTGGATGACTACTTCTTTTTAAGAGGTGTTTTAGATAAAAATGTTATGATCTGATGAAGGCTGAACAGCCGAAAGTGCTTATCGTTCTCGATTTTTATACAGTTTGTTTTTAAGTGTTTGATTCTCAATAAACACTTATTTTTATTTTTATTTGATCGTTTCATTGGAATCAGAACAATTATGTTGCTGTGGTGGTGCTCTGAAGTCTTTACTCATTGCAAAAGTATGTAAATACATAGTTGATAGTTTTGAAAGTATTAATGGAAAAAATATTGATAGAAGAGGCATCTTCACTTGCAACAGTGAAACAATTATATATAGTTTAAAATGCCATTGTGGGTTATTTTATATTGGGGATAGTAAGAGAAGTTTTGCTGCAAGATTAAAAGAGCACATAAGGGACATCAAAAAGCAAAGATTTCAGAGTCCCGTAGCTATGCACTTTAAGGAACATCATAATAGAGACCCACATGGGTTGCAGGCAACTGTTTTGGGACAAGTAAATACTAGGTTTAGTACCAATGAAATAAATAAGGAACATTTAAGAAGGAAGGGAGCAATATTTATTTTAAAATATGATACAATGTTTCTAGGGCTTAAGTAGGGAATTTTCTTGGAAGCATTTTATATCTTCTTTTGGCTTTTCCCAGTTAGGGGTCACCACAGTGGATCACCTGTCTGCTCATGATTGGCAGTGGAGTTTTATGGTGTCGAGTTGCCAGCCTAGTACCCAACCTTCCACGGAAGGCACACACATGCACACACTCACACCTAGGGCCAATTTAGAGTGTCCAATCCACCTACAGCATGTCTTTGGGATGTGGGAGGAAACCGGAGCAACCGGAGGAAACCCATGCGACCACAGAGAGGACATGCAGACTCCGCACAGAAGGCACCCCAGCCAAGAATCGAACCGGAGAACCTCTTGCTGTGAGGCGACAATGCTAACCACTGCACCTCCGTGGCCGCCCCTTGGAAGCATTTAATATAAGAAGGTTAAAAAGAATACCTTTTTAGTTAGCTTTTTTAGTGAATTCTTAATTGAATGATTATTCAATTGCTCAGATGTATGTATTTAAGTGTATGCTTACCAGTAATAAGATGTACTCTGAAAAGGCTTTTTTTAAAGCCAAGGCACTAGAAATGTATTTGCTCTTAATGGTATAAGAGTTTGAAGTTTTGCTGTTAACTTTGAATGCATAGGTTATTTTTTATTTTAATAAATTAGTCTATGTACTAAACTGAGTGAATTAATCTGGCCTGGAACTTGTGGTGTGTGGTTTGGTGCATTCTACAGTGTGGTGCTCTATATGTTATCTGTTGTCCATATATATTTGTGTGTATCTCATGCAACAGATGCAGATATATCACACATGGGCCACTTACAGCTAGCCGAGGGTAATCCTGTCTGATGTGTGTGTGTGGGGGGGGGCAGTTGAGGTGTACATAGCTGTCTGTATGCACAGACATATATAAACAATACAGTCATATATTCCAATGTGGGTTCCAACATGTCCTGTGATTCTCTAAGTATAGGAGCATGCCCAGTGTGACCTTCTATAGTTATAGTGGGATTCCATTTCAGAGATAAGGTGTACTCCAGTCCAGGGTTTTGTGTGCTACAGCCATACTGCTCAGGAGTACAAGGGACTTTCCTCAGGGTACTGGGTTTGTTTAGCAGACATTTTCTGACATATCTGTAGTCTGACACTGCAATGTATTGTTTCATTACCTAGTGCCAGACATTCTGAGATCATCAGAGTGCTTTACCAGAGGAATACCAGTTGTATGATGCATAGACAATATTATCAGGGCAGCTATGTACATTCTTGACCAACAAGGCCATTTGTGAGATGTGGCTACAGCCAGTTGAGTAATGAAGTGCTGTGCAAACAGTCCAGCAACCTGGTGATATACTGGCTGTGGATCTCCTGCTTGTGTGGTATCTTTCTAAATTGAGATGTCATATCCCTGTGTGGGTATGCCTCTCACCTGTACATTTTCTGCCAGGTTGTCCAGGTGTTTGGCTAGAGGTTTCATCCTGTCTACATAAACTTGTGTTTTTATGGCAAGTTAGTTACATATAATTGAAGAGTGATGTTACAAAACAATGACAGACATTACTGTTTCAGACTACAAAACCTTCAGACAATTCTCACTACTGCAAACCCCTCACCCTATCAATTTTCTAAGTATGTAAGGGCGATATTTACAATACATGCCTATCATTGTGCCTTTGTTCCACTTTAATTTCTGCCCTTGTCCAGACATCTTGCTATCAGAAGTTGGGAGTTATGGGTGTGGGTACAGAGTGCATTCTACTGTGCAGGCATGTCCATATATGTAAAAGCAAACATAAGAAAAAAGGATTATTGAGAATAACCACTGACAACAGTACCAAAAAGCACTTATATTCACAAAAGCCTGAGCACCTCAGCTACTTATCCTTCAAGATGTCCCTTATAGTTGTAGTATATTCCACATAGCACTGTGACTTCCAGGCATGTCAGTGGCAGAGCAGTAGGTGTCACTGACATGCATAACAGTTAGCACTGCAGTTATCTGCATATGGCCCTGTCAAAGACAGCACTGTACCTAGGGCACTAAGAGACGACTGCCAGGAGAATGTGCTGGCCAGATCCTGACAGTATTAACCACACATACACATAGCTCATTGACCCCTGCATATTGTGGACAGGCAACATGTTTTCATGTTTATTGGTACAGCCCTGCCAATGTGTACTTTGCTGCTAATTCCCTGCAAACAAACATGTTACTGCATTTGTGTGGCTATATGGGGCAGCACACCTGTCAGCTGTATACATTTGCACAGACTATGCTGATATTTGCTTTACATTTTGGTTCAATTTACCATACTATTGTGCCCTGTCTTGGGGACTAGAGGCATATTAGTAAAGAGCACAGGTCAGATTGTAATGGCATACATTTGAGTTTCAGATTTTTACCCTTCATAGCCTTACTGTAACTGCGGGTCCTGCTGTGCTATCACTGTGCGAGTCTGTAGGGGGGATAATTCAATATTGCCATCATTTGTGTGCCTTTACCAGAAATTTCTCTCTGGTTTGCTACAGCTGACTTGCTGTGTGGGTGTGAGGGGTGGGTATGGGACCCCCACACTGACAGCCATGCCTGTGACCTATGACCCCCCCCCCAGTTAGTTGTCCACATGCATACACTGCAGTGGGATTTGCCACCTTGGATTCTACTGTATAGTGTGTGGAGGCCAGTTTTGGCCAGACATTTCCTGGTGTCCCACATAGCTGTCAGTTGTGTGCTGCTATCCCAGTAGGCCACCCCATTCCCTTGCATGCATGCAGCATTACCATAGATATGCTAGCAAAACATACTAATCCATTCATTTATTGTTAATAAGACTAACTTACCTTGTGTGTGCAGCAGTTGTGAAGATGGTGCTTGAGGGCCACCTATGTTGGATGCACATGCATGGTAAGTTACAGGTAATATGATGTGTGTGTCATCTATTTTATTGTGTGTACAAGTCAGAGAGAGGTGTCAGTCCCTAGGGTCCCTACAGTGTCAGTGTGTGCGCTATGCATTGCTTCTTTGCCAAGGCCTGTGCATACTGGTCATGCCCCCATCTGCCTACAGGAATAGGCTCAGGGGACTCCTCCTCTGAGTCCCTCTGTGCCTGTGGGGACCTTGGCAATGATGGTGGGCTGTGTGGCCCTTCCCCTTCCTGTTCCTGCTGCAGCTGTTTCCACAGGATCATATTGTGCAGCATGGCACATACTATGAACATGTGTGCACATGTGGCTGGAGAGTACTGAAAGGTTCTACCAGATATGTCAACGCAGTGGAACCTTGACATGAGGATCCCAAACACACACTCTATTATGATCCTGGTTTGTGCATGTGCCTCATTATGGCGTTCTTGTGTGGGTGTGTGGGCATTTTTGATGGGTGTCATCATCCATGGCTCCAGTGCATAGCCAGCATCCTCCACCAGATGTCCATACGGGATGTCCCCACTGGCAAATGACTTGTACAGCTGTGACAAATGCCAGATGTGGGAGTCGTGATAGCTTCCAGCGCTGCCAGCACACACATTCATGATAATGCCCAGGGCATTGCACATGATTTGGCAGTTGATGGAGGGGAAGCCCTTGCAGTTTATGTAAATGCTACCCTGTTTACCGGGTGGTGCTTTGATGTGGATGCGCGTGCAAGTCTATGGCAAGCAGTACCTCCGGATATTCTGCTACATGGGTGGTAGAGATGCATATTGCTGGTCCTCTCCTCACGGGTGATGGGGAAGTAAATGTGCTCACCAGCCTGTGGTAGCATGGCATTCAGGAAGTTTTGGAGTACCCTGGATCCAGATGCCTGTGAAACCCCCATGATGTCCCTACTATGTCTTTGGAAAGTACCTGTAGCTAGAATTCTTAAGGCTACACATACCTTGGTATCCACTGGGATGGGCTCCCCTCTGTTGGCTCTAGGTATGAGTTGAGGCTGGGACAGCTCAGTGATTTGCCGAAGTATGTCTCTGTCCACCCCGTAGCATTCTATCTGGAGAGAGATCATATAGCCCCTGGTAAGTTACCCTGGGTCTAAACACTCTTCTCCTCCTCCTCGGTCTGTGGTGGTTGTCAGCACTATCCTCCTCTCTTGCCTCAGCCCCTAGCACATACTGATGGATTAAAGCAATGGCAGCAACTTTTTCCAGTTAAAATTCCCTGCATGTGCACACCAATGGTGCAAAGTTTGTGGGAAAAACCAGACTGTAAGGTGTTTCCATAATTTATGCTGCCTGTACGACTGGCTGGCTATGATGCATTCCACACGCTGCCTATGTAATTTGTTCTTGATTGCTTTTATTCTATTTTCCTTTTTTTCCCTTCCCATTTCCTCCCCTTTTAAGCCCTGAGGCGCGCTGCGCAAACCCGGTGCCCAAATGTAAACAGTTCTGCTATTTCCGGGGGGGGGGGGTTGTTTTTGTTTTAGACCCAGTGCATGGCTTGTATATACATTTAGATAATGTAAACATGAAGAAATGGCCCTCCCTGGCTGCAAACACACTCTCCATTTCATGGAATAAGTCAACACAGTCTCAGACACACCCCCGTGCTTAGCTAAGCTTATCTGGGGGGCATGGAGCACCAATGTGCTTACACCATGCCTGATACACCCCCTTTTCATGTCTGTTGCTCCTCCTAGTTGCACAATCATGCTATAGCACTTACATAGTTAGGTGCAGTTTGGCACTTAGAAGATTATTGTGATTCAGTAAATTTCCCCTCATTTGCATACCCCACTGCCTTAGTCCATAGTTACCGCACTAACACAGAGCCTTTCCCCTTGACAAGCACTGTTCCCTGGTATTGTTTTGTTTCTGCATGCCATAGACTATAATTGCAAAATGCAGATTTCCCTTAAAATTGAGTTTTCACGTGTTTTTTTTATTTTCGGCACAATCCCATTTGCGAGCTGCTGCACTATGCTTAAACGGCAAAAGATCGTCCCAAAAATAACTTTGATTTATATAAAAATGAAGCACTTTTCCATTGCAAATGGCCATATATTTGGTCACTAACATGCCTAAAGACTATAATACATGCTTTTTTGGGAGCTGTCATGCCTCTGTTTTTTTATTTGCAGAAATGTATTCAGTTAGTAACCAAATACATTTCTGCAGCTAACACTGTTCTTGCACAGATACCTGCCTGCTTCTTGAATCACTAATTCACCTCATTTGCATGGTTTTCACCAGCAAATGAAGTAATTAGCATTCTGCACTGGTTTCCATGCAAGAACAGTGTATTCAGGCTCATGCACATCAAAACAATACTTTACTGGATCGTTTGGCAGCCATATTCCATGCAGGAGCGGCTACACTGTACCTGCATAGAAAAAAAAAAGTTAAAGAATCCTCGGGCATCTGTTTTGGGGGAAGGCTGCACAAGTTTTGAACAGTAAAAAAAACAAAAAACGCGTGCAGCAACAACCGATAAATTTATTACGAAAAATTAAAACAAGTCTTTTGAAAGCGCTTTTTCGTCAGTGTTAGTACATGACTTCATCAGAAATGACATTCAATAAAATAAAACCAGCCATTTATAAATTCAAATTGAAAGCCTGTTATTATGTCAAATGCTGAACATCAAACACATTTAAAGAAGCATGCTCAACTATAAACAAGTCAATAAAAAATAATAATGATAAAACTAAACTAAAACCTAAACAAGAACATTAAATATGTATTGAATTGTAAACCAACAAGTTCAATAAATACAATAAATGTGTATATTATCTTTTAAGACTTTTCAATTTCAAGAGACTGGCAATAGAACAGAAATCATTGATACCTGGGTAGCTGTATGCATTAAGCCTAATTTGCCAAAGTAACTCAGCTTTCTCAAGTTTTAAAGGTCTAGGACCACCCCTGCCATCATAATTGACCTGGTCTATAGCCATAAATTTAAAAACATGATTGTGGAAAACTGAAATATGTTTGGCTAGAGCTTTCTCAAGTTTAAGTTTTTTCATAGCATATGTATGTTCATAAAGCCTTCTTTTGGTCTTCCCAACATAGAAGGCAGGGCATGATGTGCACCTAGCCAAATAAATAACAAAGGAAGAATTACAATTCAATTTATGTCTTATTCTATAAGAAAAGTCATTTAAGTTAAAGAAGCTTCTTCCACATGTCTGCAATAGTTACAATTGTAACACTTCCACATTCCAGCATTGTGAATTGGAGAAGGTACACTACTTTCCAAGATAGATTTAATGTTCTTCCCCTTCTTATATACAACCTTAGGTCTAGTGCCTAATTTGGCAAAGTCACTGGGATACAATTTAAAAAGTTCCCAATTCTTGTTAATTGTGTCTATGCAAATGTTGCTACCTCTACTATATGTTGTAATAAATGTAGTTGTTGCTGTGTCTTCGACATGGTCTAAAGTAAGTTGCTCACTCTCTTGTGAAGTATTAACATTAAGATCACATGCATTATACAGAGAACTAAGGAACCTCGTGACAGTCACAGGGAGCAATGGTTTATATATGTGCTGGCTCCTCTTGTTTGTTATTTCTTTTATTAGATTGTCCAAGAGGCATTCAGGATATCCATGTGATGAAAACATTTCTTTAAGTGCCATACATTCATCAGTAAAGTCATCATCTAAACTGACCATCCTAGAAGCTCTGACTAGTTGGCCTTTGACTACAGATCTTTTCTGAGAAAAAGGGTGACAACTGGTGAAATGTAAAAAGGTGTTAGAATATGTTTTCTTACGAAAAATCTTTGCAGTGTAACAATTAAACTCAGTATTTTTACTTAACAAGATATCCAAATAAGCTATACTGTCAGTCGCAAAGGAATGTGTAAATTCTAAAAAATTAGTAGTGTTATTAAAATAATGTAACACCAATTCACTAGTCAACTCGTCAGCATTAATCAAAATAAAAATGTCATCAAGGAACCTGGTGTAAAAAATAAATTTGTCATGATAGCAATTATTATCAGAAAATACGAATTGGAATTCCCAGTGGGACATAACCAAATTGGCTATGCTACCACCACACGGGGAACCCATCACAACTCCCACTTTCTGTAAATAAAACTCACTAGAAGACATAAAGAAATTGTAAGATAAGACAAGATCACTAAGTAACGTCACAAGGTAAATGTCTCTGTCAGGTGCATTATGTTTCTTTAACGCGAGACTCACCCATTCAAGTGCAATATCTGTGGAATACTACTATACAAGTCCTTCACGTCAATAGTTAAAAAATTTGTGTGGACATTGTATTTGACAGATTTAATGCTCTCAAGAAATTACCATGAATCCCTACAGATCTGGTCTTCCTTGAGAACATACTTCTGAAGTATACTGTCAATGATTTTGGCACAAGAATAAGTAGATGAGCCCCTACTGTCGACCAACAGTCTAAGTGGGGGGGTTGTTGATACTTTTGGAATACCAAAAACACACGAGTATCTAGGAAAGGAAGTAGTTAAATATGCATATGTTTTCAAATCAATTCTACTTTCAATAAGTAGCTCCTCAATAAAAACTTTTGGCATTTGTTTGTTTAAACTAAAGAAGCTGCAACTTGAAGTTGCATACTTCAATGAATGTCTTGCGCTGAAGATAGTCCCTAAAGGTTTGAGACGTTCTTCGTATCCAACCGGCCTTGAAGCCGGTTCAGCATTTCACATTGAACTGGTAAACTTGTTCGACCAGCATGGTTTGGAGCTGATTGCTTTAATTGTGAAACATTACAACTTTTGGATAGAAGAACTGTCTCAATATATCACTGACTTAAATAAATCTATTACTAATGACCTTGAGTTTAATAGGTATAAGTTTGAATACGACCGTACTTTTGTAAGCATTGATGATCATATGATCAAGTTACAGTCTCAAAAATCAAAGAAATTATTGAGGGACTGTGATGCTTACAAGCAAGGTTCAGCTTACCCTAGTCCACCACTAGGTCAAACTTGGAGAAAGGGTATACTTCCTCCTAATGTGAGTACTGCTATTAGGGTAGGGCAACACAGCCCTTTGGCCCAGGACTTTCCACTTTTTAATGTTGGTCCATCTCAGTGCAACTTGGACATTGATGACTCGTCAGGTAGTGACTCGAGAGTGTGCGCACCAACTGGTACACCATGGAGCGAAAGACTAAGAAGTGGACATAATAATCAGAACTTGTCAAATCAACATTCAAATTTTCAGCATCACCCCTTCACGGGGGCGAGACCAAAAACCAGGAACTTTCACCAACCACAGATAACAACGAAACAACAAATAAACCATTACAGGTCATTATCAGGTCCTGTTTTCAACTTTCCACCTTGTGTGCAGATTTCAGCTGTTGAATGCCTTGTGGAAGAGGTTATGACTGCTGACATACTGCGATTAGATGAGTTTGATTCCACTCAAGCTGATTACAGTCTGAAATCAGCATGTTGAAGTTGTAAGCAATAAAGCAGGGGACTTTAAACTTTACAACTTTAGTTCTACTAAATTCGACAGTGATATGGTTGAATTTTTGTCGAAGGGTTTAACATTTGTCCCATCAAAGTCTCTGAATATTGTAGACACTATCTTGGACATAAAGCTTTTCACCAGAAAACTGAATTTTACTTTGTTAATGGGTGACAATTCTACATATACTGAATATGGTCAGCTGTATGTATCTAGTATTTACAACCCCCCACTGCATCCAGCCATAGAGTTGTTTGAAAAATGTTGTGAACTGGATATTAGGTATTCAAGTTTTAAAAACTCTTTCCAGAATTCATCATTTAATGTTTCAAAAACAGAGGAAGAGTATTTATGCTATTTTAAATCTCAAAATTTAAGATTTTGTAAACCTGATAAAGGAGGTGGGTTGGTTGTGTTTAGTACGCCTGATTATCAGGCTCGGTTAAATGAAGTATTACACTCTGACACTTATGAACACAGTTCAAGATCTGAAGTCAAGAGTGCTTACAAGATAATTAGAGACTGTATTGAGGAGCTACTTATAGGAAGTAGAATTGATTTGAAAACATATGCGTATTTAACTACTTCCTTTCCTAGATACTCGTGTGTTTTTGGTATTCCAAAAATACACAAAAGTATCGACAACCCCCCACTTAGACTGTTGGTCGACAATAGGGGCTCACCTACTTACTCTTGTGCCAAAATCATTGACAGTATACTTCAGAAGTATGTTCTCAAGGAAGACCAGATCTGTAGGGATTCATGGTCATTTCTTGAGAGCATTAAATCTGTCAAATACAATGTCCACACGAATTTTTTAACTATTGACGTGAAGGACTTGTATAGTAGTATTCCGCAGGATATTGCACTTGAATGGGTGAGTCTCGCGTTAAAGAAACATAATGCACCTGACAGAGACATTTACCTTGTGACGTTACTTAGTGATCTTGTCTTATCTTACAATTTCTTTATGTCTTCTAGTGAGTTTTATTTACAGAAAGTGGGAGTTGCGATGGGTTCCCCGTGTGGTGGTAGCATAGCCAATTTGGTTATGGCCCACTGGGAATCCCAATTCGTATTTTCTGATAATAATTGCTATCGTGACAAATTTATTTTTTACACCAGGTTCCTTGATGACATTTTCATTTTGATTAATGCTGACGAGTTGACTAGTGAATTAGTGTTACATTATTTTAATAACACTACTAATTTTTTAGAATTTACACATTCCTTTGCGACTGACAGTATAGCTTATTTGGATATCTTGTTAAGTAAAAATACTGAGTTTAATTGTTACACTGCAAACATTTTTCGTAAGAAGGCATATTCTAACACCTTTTTACATTTCACCAGTTGTCACCCTTTTTCTCAGAAAAGATCTGTAGTCAAAGGCCAACTAGTCAGAGCTTCTAGGATGGTCAGTTTAGACGATGACTTTACTGATGAATGTATGGCACTTAAAAAAATGTTTTCATCACGTGGATATCCTGAATGCCTCTTGGACAATCTAATAAAAGAAATAACAAACAAGAGGAGCCAGCACATATATAAACCATTGCTCCCTGTGACTGTCACGAGGTTCCCTAGTTCTCTGTATAATGCATGTGATCTTAATGTTAATACTTCACAAGAGAGTGAGCAACTTACTTTAGACCATGCCGAAGTCACAGCAACAACTACATTTATTACAACATATAGTAGAGGTAGCAACATTTGCACAGACACAATTAACAAGAATTGGGAACTTTTTCAATTGTATCCCAGTGTCTTTGCCAAATTAGGCACTAGACCTAAGGTTGTATATAAGAAGGGGAAGAACATTAAATCTATCTTGGAAAGTAATGCACCTTCTCCAATTCACAATGCTGGAATGTGGAAGTGTTACAATTGTAACTATTCCAGACATGTGGAAGAAGCTTCTTACTTTAACTTAAATGACTTTTCTTATAGAATAAGACATAAATTGAATTGTAATTCTTCCTTTGTTATTTATTTGGCTAGGTGCACATCATGCCCTGCCTTCTATATGGGGAAGACCGAAAGAAGGCTTAGAGGCCGTATTTATGAACATACATATGCTATGAAAAAACTTAAACTTGAGAATGCTCTAGCCAAACATATTTCAGTTTTCCACAATCATGTTTTTAAATTTATGGATATAGACCAGGTCAATTATGACAGCAGGGGTGGTCCTAGTCCTTTAAAACTTGAGGAAGCTGAGTTACTTTGGCAAATTAGGCTTAATGCATACAGCTACCCAGGTATCAATGATTTCTGTTCTATTGCCAGTCTCTTGAAATTGAAAAGTCTTACAAGATAATATACACATTTATTGTATTTATTGAACTTGTTGGTTTACAATTCATTACATATTTAACGTTCTTGTTTAGGTTTTAGTTTAGTTTTATCATTATTATTTTTTATTGACTTGTTTATAGTTGAGCATGTTTCTTTAAATGTGTTTGATGTTCAGCATTTGACGTAATAACAGGCTTTCAATTTGAATTTATAAATGGCTGGTTTTATTTTATTGAATGTCATTTCTGATGAAGTCAGGTACTAACAGTGACGAAAAAGTGCTTTCAAAAGACTTGTTTTAATTTTTCGTAATAAATTTGTCGGTTGTTGCTGCATGCGTTTTTTGTTTTTTTTCGTTTATGTTCCTTTCTAGTTTTTCTAAGTTTTGAACAGTGTTATATTCAGATTTCACACCAAATAACTTTTTTTCAAGGAAAAAATAAACACATATCACATTACAGCAATGTGTTCTCCTGTACATAGGTATATATACATAAATATATATATATATATATATATATATATATATATATATATATATATATATATATATATATATATATATATATAAAGTACATTTTCAGCAATGTCATCTCATCGTTCCATCATTCGACTTAATGGAATTTCGGTAAATAGAAGATCTGTGTATATCTGTGTGTGTGTGTGTGTGTGTATATATATATATATATATATATATATATATATATATATATATATATATATATATATATTTGTTGTTGTTGTGTCTTTTGGCTTAGGGGTCACCACAGCAGAACTCCGGTCCGCTAATGTTTGGTAGTGGATTTTTATGTGCCAAGTTACCAGCCCTGACGCACAACCTGCAATGAAGGCGTGCCCATTCACACATGCCTCCACACAGAAGATGCTCTAGCTGAGAATCGAACACGACAACGTCTTGCTGTGAGAGGTGAAAATACTACCGCAGCGCCACTACTGTGGGTATATATATATATATATATATATATATATATATATATATATATATATTATATATATGTATATCTATATCTAAATATCTATATATATATATATATATATATATATATGGGTCTATGTTATATTTTAGAAGTTTGAAAACTTCGAACATTAAATAATCAAATTTAAATGTTCAATGTTTTAAATATCGAACATATAATAAAAAAAAAAACAAAAAAAAATGGAACTTACCTGACTAGTGTAGGCAGGGGGGCAACACCCCCTGCACCCACCCCCCCCGCTCTTTAAATATACTAAGTCTGAGACTGCACTACAGTGTGGTAAAGGGAAGATTTCCCTTTACCACACTGTAGTGTGGTCTCGGAGTTGGTATATTTAAAGAGCGGTGGGGGGTGCATGAGGGCTTGGCCCCCTGTCTACAGCCATTAGTTTTGGGTTTGGGTTTTTTTTTTTTTTTACTGATGTTCAAAGTTTTATAACTTCAAACATTTAAATTCCATATTTTAATGTTCGAAGTTATAAAACTTCAAACATGATATAGATCATATATATATATATATATATATATATATATATATACATATATATATATATATATATATATATATATATTTGCATATGTCTATATATATATATATATATATATATATATATATATATATATATATATATATATATATATATATATATATATATATATATATATATATATATATATTTGCATATGTCTATATATATATATATATATATATATATATATATATATATATATATATATATATATATATATATAAATATATATATATATATATATATATATATATATAAAAATATATATATATATATATATATATATATATATATATATATATCTATATATATGTGTGTGTGTGTGTGTGTGTGTGTGTATGGTTCCCCTTTATAATCTCGAAATACTAGCATCTCGAAATTCAGTATCTCAAGACTATAAAGCCGAAAGACCATAGTACTGAAACATCAAAAGACCGACGTTCAGAAACACGAAAACGAGAAAATCAAAAACCCTGTTGCATGAAAATCTTGAAAAAACTCAAAACAACTTTATTACGAAAATAATAACTACGTCACTTTTCCAAATGAAATATGAACTTCGAGAAATCATAGTCAAAACCACAGCAACCTGCTGTATTCTTCATCCTCAAATAACAAAGGAAATGTTCACGTCATATAACTTCAAACTGTGAAGTTAACCCTCACTTCACATCCAGCATGTATTACTTTAAATTACTCATCAGCAATACATGTAGACATAATATTTGCCTGTAGTAGGAAGCCATAATTAACACATTAAAGCTAACCCCCTTTAAAAACTTACTATATACACAGATGATGATTAACAACAATGCCTATTACACTCCAGCTGTCCTGAAAAAATTCGGCTACAAAACAGATTAACTCTGTCCTTTCTGCTCCCAAGCAAATTTTGATATTCTCCATCTATTCTGGAGTTGCAAAAATATTTATAAGTTATGGTGCTCTTTAAGAGTGCAACTTGAAAAAATAGAATGCGAAGAAAACACTTTTTCCAGGGAAACTACTGTTCTACAAATAATCCCAAACTCAGTCAAAGGAATCCGTAGACATATTTTAATTACAATGTGTGCTCTACTCAAATTCTACATAACCAAATAACTGGGTAAACAACACC